>NW_028261393.1:41009987-41172487 GCF_051295495.1 Thamnophis sirtalis
ATCTGTCACAAAAAAAACCTCCTTTATTGATGGGAGAAAGGAAAAAAAACCCATTGGAAGCAGTTTCTTCTTTGCTTGACTCTGTAAGATTAGCTGGAAATCTTGCAGGAAAAGTTTTTAATATGTTAATACAGGAAGATTTTTGTTTTCTTGAAGGGGTTCTCCAATGGACCAGGCCCTTATCAACCTCTGCCTGCCAGATGCCTCAAAAGTAGCTCTCTAGGGCTGTTTCTGCAACCACGCCAGGAGGAGTAAAACAAGTGCTAAGGTCTAACAAAAATCTAAAATAAAATAAAATATCCTTAATAAAATAAATCAAGGTCTCCTCTTTGTTCTTGTTTCACCCTCTCTGTTGATCACACAAATCATCTCCATGAGAAAGACCCAGCTGGCTGCATGTTTTATATCAGTCTTTGGAAGAAGAAGAAGAAGAAAAGAAAGGGATATTTAAAAGCTATTATTCTCTTGAAAGGAGCCATGAAGAGTTCAAAGAAAATATTTGCTTGCCAGGCAGTGCAAGTAAGCAAGCAAGCATGAAAGAAAGCATATTCTCTAAAAGAGGCTCCTAGGAGACAAGTGGAAAGATGGCAATATCTTTTTAAAAAATTGGTTACCAGAATCTATTTCAGATACAGATTAACAGAGTTGGAAGGGACCTTGTAAGTAATCTAATCCCCCCACCACCAATTTTGTTGTATTTATTTTGTACAATGACAATAAAGACTATACTATACTATACAAGCAGGAGAGCCTACACCATTTCTGACAGATGGCAGTCCAGTCTCTTCTTGAAAGCCTCCAGTGATGAAGCTCCCACAACTTCTGAAGGCATCTTACATACCACTGATTAATTGCTCTCACTGTTAAATTTTTTCTCCTTAATTCCAGGTTGAATCTATCCTTGATTAGTTTCCACCCATTGTTCCTTGTCTGGCCTTCTGGTGCTTTGGAAAATAGCTTGACCCCCTCCTCTCTGTGGCAGCCCCTCAAATATTGGAAGACTGCTATCATGTCTCCCCTGGTCCTTCTCTTCAGTTCATGTAACTGTTCTTCGTATGTTTTAGTCTCCAGTCCCCTAATCATCTTGGTTACTCTTCTCTGCATTGTTTTTAGAGTCTCTGGATCTTTTTTATAATGTGGTGACCAAAAATGGATGCAGTACTCTAGGTGTGGCCTTACTAGGGCTTTATAGAGTTGTATTAGTACCTCCCTTGATCTTGATTGTATCCCTCTGTTAATGCAATTTAGGATTCCCTTGGCTTGCTGGTTCATATTTAGCTGATTGTCCACTAAGACTCCAAGATCCCCCTTTCCCCCCACCTGTTCAAAAGGACCCTGGACAGCTCATATTCCCCACTTCCACTATGAATGTCAAAAAAGTGTACAGGTAGTCTGCTATGTAGGACCACAATGGAACCAAAATTTTCTGTTGCTAAACAAGACAGTTCTTAAGTGAATTTTGCCCCATTTTATGACCTTTCTTGCCACAGTTATTAAGTGAATCCCTGAAGTTGTTAAACTGGTAACACAACTGTGAAATGAATCTGGCTTCCCCATTGACTTTGCATATCAGAAGGTTGCAAAAGGGGATCACATAACCCAGGGACACTGCAACCATCATAAATATGAGCCAGTTGTGCATCTGAAAATGGGGCAAAATTCACTTAACAACTGTCCTGCTTAGCATTAGAGATTTTGGGTTCAATTGTGGTCATGCGTTGAAGACTACCTCTGATTTCCTAGTATACATTGAAAAGCAAATTATGCTGAAATCTAACATCTCAGGCCAATTAGCACATAAAAATAGAGAAGTATTTTACAAATTATTTCTATATTCTATAACAGGGATGTCCAACCTCGGCACTTTAAGAGCTGTGGACTTCAGCTCCCAGAATTCCGCAGCCAGCATACTGGCTGGAGAATTCTGAATATCAGAGTTGGAATGGAGCTTGGAGATCTTCTAGTCCAGCAGTCTCCAACCTTGGCAACTTTAAGACTTGTGGACTTCAACTCTCAGAGTTCCTCAGCCAGCAAAGCTCCACAGGTCTTAAAGTTGCCAAGGTTGGAGACCATTGTTCTAGTCCACCCATCTGCACAAGCAGGAGAGAGGAGACTATGTACCACTGCAAATAAACGGTTGTCCAATCTCTTCCTAAAAACCTCCAGTGATAGAGCACCCACAACTTCTGGAGGCAAGCGGTTCCACCGGTTAATTGTTCTAACTGTCAGAAAATTTCTCCTTAGTTCTAGGTTGCTTCTCTCCTTGGTTAGTTTCCACCCATTGCTTATTGTCCTAACCTCAGGTGCTTTGGAGAATAACTTGACTCCCCCTTCTTTGGGGCAGCCCCTGAGATATCGGAACATGGCTATCATGTCTCCCCTAGTCCTTCTTTTAACCTTTTTTATCATTTCCTTCAGAAATCCCGTGTAGACGATGTACAAGACCGAGTGGCTGTTGTGTTTTCCTCCCAAAAATTTGGCCAACGTACCATCACTCAGGCTGGGGGGACAAAATTTATACCCCTCAGACAGGGTCCGCAACTTGGGAGTCCTCCTGGACCCACAGCTGAGTTTCGACCACCATCTTTCAGCTGTGACCAGGGGGGCATTTGCCCAGGTTCGCCTGGTGCGCCAGTTGCGGCCCTACCTGAATCGGGAGGCCCTCACAACAGTCACTCGAGCCCTTGTGATCTCTAGGCTGGAATACTGCAACGTGCTCTACATGGGGCTGCCCTTGAAGAGCACCCGGAGACTTCAGCTAGTCCAGAATGCGGCCACGCGAGTGATCGTGGGCACACCACGGTTCGCCCACATAACACCGATCCTCCGTGAGCTGCGCTGGCTACCTGTCGATCTCCGGGTGCACTTCAAGGTCCTACTCACCACCTATAAAGCGCTCCATGGTAGTGGATCTGGCTATCTGAGAGACCGCCTTCTGCCAATTACCTCCCTGCGTCCCATCAGATCGCATAGAGCTGGCCTCCTCCGTATTCCATCCGCCAGTCAGTGCCGACTGGCGACTACTCGGAGGAGAGCCTTCTCTGTTGCGGCTCCGACGCTATGGAACAATCTCCCCGTGGAGATCCGCACCCTCACCACCGTCCAGGCCTTCCGCACAGCCCTCAAGATCTGGCTCGCCCGTCAGGCCTGGGGATAAGTCTGTACTTTAGCCCCTCCCGAATGTCGAGTGAATGTTGTGTTTTATTGTCTAATTTATTTTTGCTCACATTTCTTTTTGTATTTGTCCTACACTCCCCTTCCCCTTTATTGTAAGCCGCCCTGAGTCCCCTCAGGGAAAAGGGCGGCCTATAAATGCATAATAAAATGATTTTTTAAAAAAAGATAAATCTCCGGCAGACAGTGGGGCGGTGGTTAGTCCATTCTTCTTTTGCCTTCAGGTGCTTTGGAGAATAGGTTTGACCCCCTCTTCTTTGTGGCAGCCCCTCAAGTATTAGAATACTTCTGGGAGTTGAAGTCCACAGGTCTTAAAATCACCAAGGTGAGACACCCCTGCTCTACATAAAATGGTATAGATGGATTTTAAAAAGATCTGATAATGAATAATTGTGACGAAATCCCTATAGCCCCAACAGAGGTCTCATCTGTGCAGCATTTTCTTTTCAAGCTGCAACTGCAGATTAATCCCCCCACCTCCAAAAACATGCAACACCAGAATGAGACCAGGTGAGGACATCTTGAGAAGGCAGGACTGCTGAGCTGGCATAAATTAACAAAGAAGCCTGTGTGGTTATTGCAACAAACAGCTTTTCCGTCCCACCTGCAATTTTCCATCCACTTCCTGCCCCCCTTGCAAGGCCAAAACTTGGCCAATATCCAGAAACAACCTCATTTTTATGAATGCTTTGATTGTCTGACTTCACAAGTCTCCCAACTGGAAAGCTTGCAAGAAACCTCCCTTCTATGTGACCTGCGGGTCATTATGATTTATTAGACAATAATCATAAGGTAAAGGTTCCCCTCGCACATATGTGCTATTCATTCCCAACTCTAGGGGACGGTGCTCATCTCTGTTTCAAAGCCGAAGAGCCAGCACTGTCTGAAGATGTCCCTGTGGTCATGTGGCCGGCATGACTAAAAGCTGAAGGCACATGGAACACTGTTACCTTCCCACCAAAGGTGGTCCCTATTTTTCTATTTGCATTTTTTACGTGTCATTAATTTCTTTATTTCTTTTTTCTCAATAGATTTTAGACTGTGTTAGTTAAAAATCCATACCATGTACGGGTTCTGGGAAGTCGGGGGTGGGGGAAGGAGGAGGGGGGCTGGGGGGGTGGAGGGAGAGAAGGGCATACAAAAAAAATTGTACTTCAATGGAACACTGTTACCTTCCCACCAAAGGTGGTTCCTATTTTTCTATTTGCATTTTTTACGTGCTTTCGAACTGCTAGGTTGGCAGAAGCTGGGACAAGTAACGGGAGCTCACTCAGTCACACGGCACTAGAGATTCGAACCACCAAACTGCCGGCCTTTCTGATTGGCAGACTCCCTAAAAAGGCCATATGTAACTCTGGGGACTAAACTCTCATTGAGTTCAACGTGTTTTACAAGATTGGGTTATGTTTGCTGCACCTGGCTGGCAGATTATTTTAAATTTGGAACTTACTGCAATTAGCTTTGAACATCATTCTTAAAAGCTTGATTCTTCCATAGTTTTAGAAAGGCAGAAAAATATAACAAGTAAATAAATTTTAATGTAAAAATCTAGTAAATAGATTTTTTTAAAGAAGAGACTGGACAGTCACTTTTCTGAGATGGTATAGGTTCTCCTGCTTGAGCAGGGGGCTGGACTAGAGATCTCCAAGGTCCCTTCCAGCTCTATTCTATCCAAATAGTGAATAATCAGATATTTTTGAACATTTTAAATGGAATAGGCTGAATATAAAGTTTAGAAGATTAAGCAAAGTATGTATATGTAAAATGGTATTCAAAATCTGACTTTGTTTAGCTCTGTGTGGGCACAGGTAAGATTAGCTGGGCCCTGCCACTCAAGATATAAGGAATAGCAACACTATTCCTTCTCCAAGCACTACAGATCTAATTTATTTAGGAAAAGGAACTGCTTATTTAACTTTCTGTAATAAATGTTGGATTCTATAACAAGGCTGCATCTCAGAACGGCAGTTCAAATATTTGGATACTGTTTGAGCTCTATAGGTGGAGTCTGTTTGACTAGTTCAGACCACAGGATGTGTAGCCTTCATGTAATTTCTCTTCTGTTTGATCACAAACAAAGCAACTTGGATCAATGGAAGACCACACAAATCTGCAGCCTGTTGACCTGGCAAATACGGGACAAAGATGTAAAATTGCACGCTCTAAGATGAACATTTAAAGCCCTTCTTGGCTGGAAAAGATAAATTGTCATTTTCAGTGACCTGACAGTGGTAAAAGGTAAAGGTAAAGGTTCCCCTTGCACATATGTGCTAGTCGTTCCCAACTCTAGGGGGTGGTGCTCATTTCCGTTTCAAAGCTGAAGAGCCAGCGCTGTCTGAAGACGTCTCCATGGTCATATGGCCGGCATGACTAAATGTTTGAAGGCGCACGGAACGCTGCTACCTTCCCACCAAAGATGGTTCCTATTTTTCTACTTGCATCTTTTACGTGCTTTTGAACTCCTAGGTTAGCAGAAGCTGGGACAAGTAAGTAACAGGAGCTCACTCCGTTAGGCGGCGCTAGGGATTCAAACCGCCAAACTGCCGATCTTTCTGATCGACCAGCTCAGTGTCTTAGCCACTGAGCCACCGCATCCCTCTCCGTGACAATGTTAGGGATCAACAATTGAAGTGGAGAAAGGATCAGGGTCAAGCCTTGTGAATTTCAGAATGAAGGCAGAGTAATAAGTCGAGGAATTGATCTATCAGGTCTTCAAACCTAGGTTCAAATCCGCGCTCAGTTGGTGGACTTTTCATGTTTCTCAAACTTGATAACTTTAAGACACTGGAATTCAACTCCCAGAATCCCCCAGCCTCCATAAAATTTGATATAGTGGTTAAAACTCAGGGCCAAAATCTGGGAGACTCTGCGTTCTGGTCCCACCTTAAGTCATGAAAGCAAGCTGGGTGACCTTGGGCCATCCTTATTACCCCAATCCACCTCCTAGGGCTGTTGTGGGGAAAATAGAAGGAATGTGGGTTGGATATGTTCACTGTCTAGAACTATTTGTAAAAATAATAAAAACTTTATTAATGAAAATAAAAATGAATAAATATATAAAGAAATAAAATAAAGTCACCAAATAGGGGAAACACTGGATGAGATGAATCTTTGGGGCTTAGCAGAAACCCACCATCCTGGGCCCAACGTTTGGGAAGCCAGGCTCTGCCTGTCACAAGCCAGGACAAAGGGTGAATGATGGAGGAGTAACACCTCCTTAAAAAACCTTGGTCCAGCTGGCCCGGCTGGCAGCACCTCGTAAGGGCCCCTTTCCAGAGTTACAGGAGAAGACGGTCCATGGTTTAGAAGGCAGAAGAGGGTTTTATGCCCCAACGGCAGATAAAGCAACAGAACCATCTTCTAGGAGAAGGGAAACTCTGATGTCAAACCTCCACTGCTTTGTGGCTCTATCCACTACTGGAAAAGGCTTCAGGAGTCAACCTCCAGGCAAAATCCCGGAAGCAGTTTGTGACTGTGTACAACAAGCTCTACATGGGGCTGCCCTTGAAAAGTGTTCGAAGACCAGCTAGTCCAGAATGCAGCCGCGCGAGTGATTGTGGGTGCACCCAGGTACACCCACATTACACCTATCCGCCGCGAGCTGCACTGGCTACCCATTGGTCTCCAGACACGCTTCAAGGTGCTAGTCGTTACTTATAAAGCCCTGCATGGCATCGGACCTGGGTACCTGAAAGACCGCTTCCTGCCAATTACCTCCCAAAGACCGATTCGATCTCACAGGCTTGGCCTTCTCCGGGTTCCATTGGCCAGCCAATGTCGGCTGGCAACCCCCCAGGGGAGAGCCTTCTCTGTTGCTGCGTCGGCCCTCTGGAATGAGCTCCCCGTGGAGATCCGGACCCTTACTACCCTCCCGGCCTTCCGTAAAGCTACCAAGTCCTGGCTGTTCCGACAGGCTGGGGGCTGTTGAAATATCCAGCCCCGCCTCAATTGTGAATGTTGTGCATTTTTAAATTCTTTGTATTGTCTTATTTATTTCCCTTTCCCTGTTTATTGTGAGCTGCCCGGAGTCCTTCGGGAGTGGGCGGCATACAAAACTAATAAACAACAACAACAACAAACAACCACATTCTGGTAACTCCTGCAACGCAACTGGAACAATTGTATTGGCTCTGCCGTTCCATTGGACTATTTCAGCGATGTGGAGAGGGGGGATCTGCTGCTTGGGTAACAGTCTATCCTCCATATTAATCTACCCAGGCCTCGTGCTCTGGAGAGGACACTCCAGCTTTGACCTCTTTCCAAAGCACGATACCATCGTCTTTTGAGACTGAAGGATGCCAATGCAAGCAGAAACATTGGCAAATGGCATTTGAATTTCTAAACTCATTTTTTTCAGCCCCCAAAGCCTAACCAGGGTTGAAAAGAGCTGTGGGGGTGCAGTGGTTAGAAGGCAGTATTGCAGGCTAATTCTGCCAACTGCCAGCAGTTCAATCCCCACTGGCTCAGAGTTGACTCAGCCTTCCATCCTTCCAAGGTCGGTAAAATGGGGACTCAGATTGTCGAGGGGCAAAATACTGACTCTGTATACCACTTAGAGAGGGTAAAGCACTGGAAAGCGGTATATATGTCTAAGTGCTATTGCTATTGTGCGGCCACATTTTGGAAGCAAGTCACCCGTTTTTGGCCATAAAAAGTTTTATCGTGGAAGAAGAGTTAAATTATGCAGAACTAAGTCCACAGTTCACGAAGTTGCCACAGTTGCCCACTCCTGATCTAGATTACCTTTCTGAGCTGCACCCAGAGAAGCTGAAGGTTGAACTTTTGCACTCAATATATTGTATTTTTTCCCCTGAGCCACAACCTCCCCGCCAAATAGATTGACTGACATTTGCCAAATAAATCGGTGGCTCTTATCTCCAGGGTCCAATTGATCATGCCTCCAAAATTCCCCAAGCCGATTTCCACTTTAGTTGCTCCAAAATAACTCACTTTAAAATGAAGCACCTTGGAGGGAGGTAATCCGTCTGTTTAATTGATTTTGGTTAATTCCCTGAAGTCAGTCTGCTTTTGATAAAGACCAATTGCTCTATTTGGCATCACTTCCAAATCCTTCTTAGCCGTCTGAGAGCCCGGCCCTTACACTGAAGATAATGTGGCAGCTTGAGGGCAAAAAGCCTACAATTCTTACCAAAAGCTGGCCTGATCAGAAATTGACTCTAGATAATTAGCCATTAATTCTGTTGAGCTGTAATCTTGGGGGCTGGAGATAACACAGCTGCTTTAAGAGGCAATCAAAGCCAGAGCTAAGAGCTTTACAAGGACTGCATTGTGCTTGCTGGGTCTATAACTGAAGGTGTGAGGGAGAGAGAAATGTTCAATGCACCTGGAGAAATATTTCCAGGCAAGAAAGAACTTCATGACCACCTCATGCTATAACACAAAGGAACTATTTATTTTATTCATTTTTATTGATATATCCAATTTCTACACCTTCCAGCTCACCAAAGTAATTCTGGGTGGTTTGCAAACATTAAGGTTTACTTCAACCCACATAGTTCAACTTATTCCAGGGGAAAAAAAGGTTCAGCAAAACAGCCCTGGACACAGTTTCACAGTTTACTCAAGGTTAGGATGGGGGGACGGGATGGGGGACGGGACGGGGGGGAGACATGGCAATTTGTGGTGTTCAATTTCAGAAGTCCTAGTTGCTTCAGGCCGCTGGAGAAAGTTGCCGTTTTCTCACCAGCCTGTGGTGCAAGGGGAAGAAAAGAAGAAGAATCCAGAAAAAGGAAATCAATGAATTATGGTATGGCATGGCATGGCATGGCATGGCATGCAATGATATATGATATGAGATATATGAGATATGATATTTAACAGATTTAACAGATTAACAGAGCTGGAGGTCAGAGTAGGTCATTGAGTCCAACCCCCACCCCCCAAGCAGGAGACCCAACACCCTTTCTCACAGACAGCAGTCCAATCTCTTCTTGAAAGTTTCAAGTGATGAAGCACCCACAACTTCTGAAGCAACTTCTGTTCCATTGGTTGATTGCTCTCACTGTCAGAAAAACTTTCCTTATTTCCAGGTTGAATCTCTCCTTGGCCAGTTTCCATCCATTATTCCTTGCCTGCCCTTCAGGTGCTTTGGAAAATATCTTGACCCTCTTCTCCCTGTGGCAGCCCCTCAACTATTGGAAGACTGCTATCCTGTCTCCCCTGGTCCTTCTCTTCACTAGACTAGCCATGCCCAGTTCCTGCAACCGTTATTCCTATGTTTTAGCCTCCAGTCCCCTAATCATCCTCATTGCTCTTCTCTGCACTTTTTCTAGAATCTCGACATCTTTTTTATAGTGAGATTATGATATATGATATGATATAGCAGTCCTCCAGTACTTGAGGGATTTCTACAGAGAAGAAGGGGCCAATGTATTCTCCAAAGCCCCAGAGGGCAGGATATGAAGTAATGCAGGGTTCCCCAACCTCTTTGGCAACAGGGACTGATTTTGTGGAAGACAATTTTTCCACGGATTGGGGTGGGCGTAGGTTCAGTTTTAATCACACACCCACCTACCACTGACCTCCAGCTGTGTGGCCCAGTTCCTAACAGGCCACGGACTGGTACTGGTCCATAGCTGGGAGTTAGCGACCCCTGATGGATGGAAGCTTAACAAAGAAAGATCCAACCTTTATGGATATATTAGAATATATTTCCTATGTTGTTAGTTGCGAAGTCGTGTCCGACCCATCACGACCCCATGGACAACGTTCCTCCAGGCCTTTCTGTCCTCTACCATCCTCTGTGACTCCATCCAGCCACCTCCTTCTCTGTTGTCCCTTCTCCTTTTGCCATCAATCGTTTCCAGCATTAGACTCTTCTCCAGGGAGTCCTTCCAAAGTTGACCCTTTGGCCAGGATCACGAAGCCAAAATATTTAGCAGTGCCGTGTAGCAAGGGGTGGTGGTGGCAGATACTGCCTCCCTCTCTGTCAAACCACAGGTAAACAAGTAGTTTACTCAAAACCATGATCTACACAGCAATGTTTGTCCAACTTGGCAACTTTAAGCTGGCTGGAGAACTTTGGGAGTTGAAGTCCCACGTGTCTTAAAGTTGCCAAGTTGCAGAAACACTGACCTACAGGGTTGGCTTTCTAGAAAGTTGAGGAGGTGATTAAAAGTACATATTGAAAACTTTCTTGGGATCGGCAGGAGGATAGAGAACAAAGCACTTCCCTCCCCCTGCTTTGATAAGCTTCCAACTTTCCATATGTTTGGGTTCCTTTGCAAGCTCAGATGCATTTCTAGCGATTGTTTTTATAATATATAATGTTGACTTGCTCTTGATGGCTAAAGTCAAACTTCAAAGCTTGCATTTCAGCCAGCCAAGAATCCTCCGTGACAGCTCAATGTATTTTATATGTTTACAAGAAGCAGAAACCAAGGTATTACTGGGTTCAGGGAGCTTCCTTCCAAGCATTGAAATTATGGGCTGGATTCAGCCACGGCCCACAAATTTAATTATGAGATTTAGTTTTTAAAAAAAGAATGCTTTCTGTTTCCATGCATGCATTTTCTTGGGAAATCGGACTGCTATGGCTTTGTTAGGGTTCATAGACAAGTTAGCCTTGAGTTCCTCGTGGAAGAGGGAAGAGAATTAAAATGCAAATATTGGGGAAGTATTTCTTAGTTTCGTCTGCCTTCAATTAATTCAAATTATTCAGGTAGTCCTGGACTTACAACAGTTCATTTAGTGACTGAAGTTACAACAGCACTGAAATAAGTGACTTTTGACCATTTTTCACACTTAGGACCAAAGCAGCGTCCTCATGTAAGTTGTGTGATTGACAATTTCTATTTATGACCGTTGCAGTGTCCCAGGGCTTACGTGATGCCCTTTTGCAACCTTCAGACCAGCAAAGCCAATGGGGAAGCCAGATTCATTTAACAACCGGGTTACTAACTTAACAATTGCAACGATTCACTTAACAAATGCAGTAAGAAAATGTCACAAAATGTCACTTAACAAATTTCTCACTTAACAGCATAAATTTTGGGATCAATGGTGATTGTTAGTCCAGGACTACCTGTATCCTTCTTTTAGTACAGGAGGTTAAGGTGACATGATAATAGTTCTGTTTTTAGTTTTATTCTACAAGCGTATTAGGTTGGCTGAGAGTGAGTCTCTGGCTCAAAGCCACGAGGAAGCTTCTTTTTTTTTTTTTTAGTTTATTTTATTTTATCAATTTCATATATACATTCACAATTATATGATCTCATAACTGTTATTAATAATATGTATTTATAACAATTTTTCCCTACTGTTGACAATATACTTGAAGATTGCTTTTTTATCATCCCATAGATCCATCTTATCTTACAACGGTCCTACTTCTTCTTCCCTCCCTCCCTCTTTCCTTCCCTCGTTTCTTCTCTCCTACTCCCCTTCCTTCCCTCCCTCCTTCCCTCCTTCTCTCCTTCCCTCCTTCCTTCCTTCCCTCCTTTCTTTTCTCCTTCTCTCCTTCCTTCCCCCTTCCTTCTCTCCTGCATTCCCTCCTTCCTTCCCTCCTTCCTTCTCTCCTTTCTTCTCTCCTTCCTTCCCTCCTTCCTTCCCTCCTTTCTTCTCTCCTTCTCTCCTTCCTTCCCTCCTTCCTTCCCTCCTTGCTTCCCTCCCTCCTTCCCTCCCTCCTTCCTACCCCCCTTTCTTCTCTTTCTTCTCTCACAAGGAAGCTTCCGTAAACCTGGAGCTTCTTGGTCATAATCCCATACCTTAACCACCTTGCCACATGAGTCTTTTATTGAGCCCTGGCTTCATTTCCAGACACTCCAGTACAGGGGTGTCAAACTCAATTTCATTCTTTAAATGAAGTTTTTTATTTTATTTTTGTTACATTGAGTGTTGTCCAGATTCCCCCTTTAACATTCCCACAAAAAATATAATTCATTTTACATTATATTTCCATTATTTCCAATTTTAGCCGTACTACTTTTCTTCTCATATTTTCCAGTTTCTAATTTTTAACATATACAAAAAATATAATTTCCCCTTCTCTTTAAGAATAAACAATTTATCATTTTCCATCTATTTTCCATTAGCAATATAAGTCTTCAGATTTCAGATTTTATATGATCAACGTTTCACATAAATATTTTACACCTTTTACACCTTTAAAGGTCTTAATATAGTTCTCACACATTCTAGTTAAAACTTATTATTACCTTGTTTACAATATTTTGTTCTACTAGATCATTTTGTACTACTATTCTCCTATTTCTAAATTTTCTTTTCTCTTTTTCTTCTTTTTATGTGTCTTATATCTTTTCTTCTGTATTTTCCCTCTCACTTTTTGATAGATTATTTGAGTATGTCAAACTCAATTTCATTGAGGGCTGTGTTTGACCTTTGGTGGCTGTGGTGGGTGTGGCTGCAGTGGGTGGGGCCATGGTGGGCATGGCCAGCTTGTGTCAAGGGGTGGGGGTGACCCGAGCACTCTGCCAGTGAAAATGGGCTCCTGAGTTCTGTTTTCGGCTGTGATGGCCTCCTGCAACCATCTGCCAGCAAAAACGGAGCTCGGGAGGCCTACGGCCGTCCTGAGCTCCATTTTCTCTGGCAGAAGCTCCACGGGCCACTCCTTCACTGTTTGCAGCACGTCCCCACTGGCCAGATCTACGCACCTTGCAGACTGGATCTGGCCCACGGGCCTTGAGTTTGACACCCCTGCTCTAGGACTTGTGGGCCAGTCTATCTGGACATCTGCAAAGCCAACAATCAGGAATGCAATTGGTTTTGCAAAGCAGCCTATCATCTAAATAGCTAGTGAAAGCCAGTTTGGTCTACTGGTTAAGGCACCAGACTGGGAGACTGGGAGTTCAAGTCCCGCCTTAGCTATGAAAGCCAACAGGGTGACTTTGTGGCAATCACCAGGAGACGATGAGTTCTAGTTCCCACCTGAGGCGTGAAAGTCGACTGGGTGACTTTGAGCCAGTCATTCCTTCTGGGCCCAACCCACCTCATAGGGTTGTGGTTGAGCAGAAAACAGGAGGAAGAAAGTGTGCTGGATATGTTGCCATCTTGAGTTATTAGTAAAGACAATAAAGGCGTGACATAAATAAATACATAGCATAGAGCAGGAAACTCATCAAGGAAGAGGACAAAGGTGGATTTCTCTGGTAATAGCTAAGCCTGACAGCCAAGCCAACGTGTTGAGGCTTATACAACAAGCTATATAAGTTGTTTCAAGTGCTACACTAAAAGTCAGGCCCTGTAGATAACTTATCCTGCAAGTTACCCTCAATGGTTGAATGAGTTGCTGTTTTCTTCTTCCTTACTTAATTTGACGCATGGTCCCTGAACATGCCTAAGTCACTTTTTCTCTGAAAATAATAGGGATCAATAAAATGTATTGTGACAGACTCTCGCAGTGTTGCCGAACCTTTTCGGCACTGAGTGCCAAAACAGGAACGCATGCGCGCATGCCAGAAATCGGAAGAGAGCTGCCCAGTGGGCATGCACGCACCGGGAAGATAATCTTCCAGTTTCCGGCGCATGCACACGCACTGGCCACCTGGGCTTCCGGTTTCTGTTGCATGTGCCCATGCGAAGCCCAGGTAGCCAGTGTGCATGTGTGGGCCAGAAACCAGAAGATCATTTTCCTGGTGTGCACATGCGCACAGGGTGGCTGTTCTTTTGGTTTCAGGCGCACATGAAGACCAGCTGGGCAGTGTGCTGGAACCCAGAAGAGCAATGGGCGATGACTCATATGCCTCGTATGTCATCTGGTATATGCGTGCATAATATACAAAACAAGAACTTGGCTCAATACAGACTGTAGGTGGTCACACACAAACATGACATCATGGTTTCAAACCATACGTGAAACCAACAAGCTTCAGCAAGATCCTAGCATCAGCCCCAGAGGGGTTAATGGTCAAAGCAGCCGGGCTCACTGTTGGCAGCTTTAAGATGCCTGGACGTCAACTCCCAGAGTTCTGGGATTACTTATTTGTACCCTACGACCAGAGGTGGGTTGCTACCAGTTCGCATCGGTTTGGCCGAATTGGTAGTGGAAATTGCGAGTGGGTTGCCGAACTGGTAGGGACGGCAGGCTCACCACACCCCAGAACTGGTACCCTGGTTGCTGCAGCATGGTTTTTTGGGACATTTTTAATGTTCTGTGCATGCACAGACCTATTTACAGGCAATTGTGTCAGGCGCGCAAATCGCATGCACACCAATCTGGCAGTAACACTGGCAGAAACTCACCCCTGCCTATGACTCTCATTTATGATTCTTGATGAGTGTATCTTGTCTTTTTATGTCCACTGAGAGCATCTGCACCAAAGACAAATTCCTTGTGTGTCCAATCACACTTGGCCAATAAAGAATTCAATTCAATTCTATTCTATTCTATTCTATTCTAATGTAATCTATAATAATATTCTATTCTATTCTACTCTACTCTACTCTAATGTAATCTATAATAATATTCTATTCTATTCTACTCTAATGTAATCTATAATAATATTCTATTCTATTCTATTCTACTCTAATGTAATCTATAATAATATTCTATTCTATTCTATTCTACTCTAATGTAATCTATAATAATATTCTATTCTATTCTATTCTACTCTAATGTAATCTATAATAATATTCTATTATACTCTACTCTAATGTAATCTATAATAATATTCTATTCTATTCTATCTCCAAGGTTAAGACACCATGGGTTAATTTGTGGGTGAGGGCTACAGAGGCCCAGGATCAATGTACTCTCAGCTATGGACATTCAGCAGAGAACTTTGGGTCTGTAATTCTCTCGCACCAGAGTGATCTCATGGTCTAGACCTCTTACAATAAAAATGAACTTGGGAGATCTTGGTAGAAGCTGCCCTGGACTCTTGCAGAAAACTCACGAAATAACTAACAACTATGCCTTCATTCTTTATCTGTTAACCCCAAACTGCTTTATTTTATTCCTCCCCCCCCCCCAAAAAAAAGAAACTGACAGGGCAATGTCTCTTGGTGTATTCCAGGATCTATTTTATTCAGGAATGCCTTTGATTCCTGAATAAAGTGAGAAAATGCCACGTCAGGGCCTGGGTTCCTTTTTGGGGGGGAGGGGGCGAGAAAGCTCAATCAAACCACCCATTAATCCTGAACGTCTTTCCACATTCCCTGGGTGACTGTCGCACAGAACTGGGTAAAATGTGTTCAAAATCCCTGGGAAGTCAGAGATCAAAGGAACTCAGGTCACAGTCCCAAGCAAGTCACCACAAATGATTGTGTTTCTCTGATGGGTTAATTACAGGGAATTGGGACATAGGGTCAGAAAGTAGCCTGATTCCCATCTGATGTTAAACCACAGTATAATTTGCTTGGTGGTTTTGGCTTAGCAGGGTGTGCGTCTCCCAAGCAATAACGGCTCATTATAACAAACCAGACTTTGAAACAAAAACAAAAGGAAACTCACTTTACAGAAATGTACACTTCTTTTCCACCAATCAAATGAAGACGTGTGTACGTATATGAGATATTGGAAGATAGAATAGAATAGAATAGAATAGAATTCTTTATCGGCCAAGTGTGATTGGACACACAAGGAATTTGTCTTTGGTGCAGATGCTCTCAGTGTACATAAAAAGACAAGATACATTCATCAAGAATTATAAGGTACAACACTTAATGATAGTCACAGGATACAAATAAGCAATCAGGAAACAATGAATATCAATATAAATTGTAAGGATACAAGATGAATGTGTAAACATTTTTATATGACTTTCCTTTTAGACTAAAGAAAGAAAGAGGAAAGAAGAAAGACAGAAAGGAAGACAGAAATCAATCAAACAATCATATACCGACATATGTCACAGTCACACTTCTAAATGCTCCTCAAGTCAAGATTCGAGGCCATAAAACGCTTGCTTAAATATAAGTGAAAAGAAAAGGCTTTTGGACCGTTTTGTGTCAGATGGAAAATAGTTCTCCCTTCCAAGGTTTGCAAAACTCTTTTTTTTTTGCGATCACACAATAAAATCAATGATTTTCCCCATTCTTTCCCTGCATGTCTATCCCAAGTCATTGGGATAGAATTCAAAAGAAGAGCTCCGGAGATTTGAACAGCGGGTGCTGTAGAATTAAATCTAGAAATGCAAATCGGCGAACCACGGCTTTCTATCGCGCACGGCCTGAATCAACAGGTTGCATTCTCAAAACACACTGACTCGTATCTTTGTTAATTCGGGCAAAGCCAGAACAGGCGGACACCCTCCGGAGTTCCCAAATGTAGGTAGGTGCTCCACCAGAGTCGCCCTCGATCCAGAAGTCGGAATTCCCGGTCCCGGACTCCGTTCGCACAACCCTTTGTCCCGCAAGTCACGGACTCGGGTTGAGTTGGCTAAAGTGGCCGGTCGTGCGAAGGCAACCCCAGGGTTGCAGTCAAGGCAATCAGGGTTGCAGGCTCCGGAGTCGACAGAAAAGGCGAAACGCAGCTGAGCCTAAAAGTCGCGGGTCGAGTTCCACCATCGGCGAAGCGTGCCCTGTCCAGCTCCTCCTGCAAAACCCCACCGTGCCCTTGCCCGTGACTTACCTGAGGTGCTGTCCGGAGAGCCGGCGGGGCTAGGTGGGGTTCCGCAGCAAGAGTCCCTCGTCCCCTTCCAGCCTGGAAGGAGGGCAGTTCACCAGCTGCTGCCACCAGCGGTTCCCCTGCGACGCACCCTGCCTGCCAGCCAGCCAGCCTGCCCGAGCGTTCGCCCACAGCTGACCTGGCAGAGGTGCGAAAACCCGGCCTGGATTCCCCCGAGCGAGGTGCTGCTCCGCGGCCGAGCGCCGCCCCGAGGAGAGGGAAAACCCGGCCTGGATAAGCAGAAGGGGCACGGCCGCTCGGGGGCGCCAGCACCCCCACACCCGGGAGCTGGTAGAAAGCGAAGTGCCAATAACGTCCATAGCTTTAGGACTTCATTGGAGCCAACAGCCGAACAGGAGTTCAGTAGATAGGATAGGACAGGACAGGATAGGAGAGGATCGGGAATAGAATAGAATATGGAATAGAATAGAATAGAGGATAGGATAGGACAGGAGAGAAAATAGAATAGGATAGAATACAGAATAGGGTAGGACAAGACAGAGAATAGAATAGAATAGAGAATAGGATAGGACAGGTCAGAGAATAGAATATAATGGAATAGAATAGAATAGAATTGAATAGAATAGGAAATAGAATAGAATAGGATTCTTTATTGGCTAAGTGTGATTGGATACACAAGTAATTTGTCTCTGGCGCATAAACTCTCAGTGTTCATATAAGCAACAAGTGATAAAATGTTTCTTTCTCCTAATATTATTATAACTCTTGAAAACTTAAAATAACTATTGTCGATAGGACTGATTCTGATATTCTGTAATTCCCTTTAAAACAATATTTCGGGTGATAAACAAGCTTTTAGCCAAGCTTTTTACCACCAAGCAGTGCCTATTCTAAACCAGGAACATTCAACAGCTCTGGACTCCAATCCCCATCCTCCTCAGCCAGGTAGACCCAAGAGTTTCAGAGACAGACCCCTATGGAATAAGAATGCATCCACCATTGGATGATAGTCTGTAGCTAAACTTGCCAGGGAGGTTAGGGTAGGCAAAAATACTGGCCAATATTTAAGTGAATTTAGTTGAGGGAGTACTTTGAACTCACTCTGCTTAAAAACTAATTCCCACATTGTCAAATTCTACCAAGACTGTATTACTATTATTCTTCTCTTCCTTCCTAGTATCTATCTCTTCCCACATATGACTATAACCATGTTGCTTGTATCTTTCAATCTATATTGTTTTATTTGTTGACTAGTACAATTTGATAGCTTATTAGTAACCTTGACCATCACTGTGTTGTATTTTTTTATTCTTGATGAGTGTATTTTATTCTCCTTATGTACACTGATAGCATCTGCACCAAAGATGCTTGTGTGTCCAATCACACTTGACCAATAAAGAATTCTATTCTATTCTATTCTATTCTATTCTATTCTATTCTAATGTGAGCTGACATAAACATTTATGGCATGTGATTTTACATCCATAATTTTTTTAAAAACAACATTTATTCTACGACTCTCTAATTTTGAATAAATTGCCCTGCGTTTTTCAGAGAATCCAGGCGGCTTTAATACCGAACTAATGTATTATTGCATGGATTTTGAAGGATCATTACATCCAAGTATAAAATCTAATGTTGCAAAAACAGGTTCCTACAGCTAGCAAAATGCTTTTATGCAAGAAGTTCTTTTCAGGATGTGCCTAATACTCCTTCCTCCTCCTATTTTCCCCATAACAACAATTCTGTGGTTGGGCTGAGAGAGTGATTGGCCCAAAGCTATAGAGCTAGCTTTCAAGGTTAAGGCAGACAAGAACTCACTGCCTCCTGGTTTCCAGCCTGGTGCCTTAACTACAAGAAAGTGCCACCCTCTGAAATGCACATTAAAGGGTTTGGAGAGGTTTGTAAAAACTGAAGAACAGGTGAAATCCAGAACGAAACCGCAAATGATTCATGATCCAGAGAAATCTGAGGGATTATTAGGAATGGGGGGAGTTGGGGAAATTGACGGAGGAAGAACGGAGTGATGTATCCTTAAGAGGGAGGGAAGAGTGCCCTTCCCAGCCTACATAATTTTGTTATAAATCCCATTTGTCTAGACTGAATTCTTTTTGGTATGTCAACTATGCACCCCTGTATCCAGCCATGTTTGTGTGATTTGGAGAACAAATGTATTTCAGAAGGGGCTCATGAAGAACTTCTTTTGAATAAGACATTCGCTTAGAAAATAAATGTAAATCAACCGCACAGCAATGTCTAAATTAAGCGTGACCCGACAAATGCGCGCCCGACAACAGCACGCTGACAAAACCGTGGTGATAAAACCGCAACGTCGACAGTGCGCCCACAAAGGCGCGCCGACAAAAGAGCGCCAACAGAAGCATGATTACGGTTAAGGTAAAGGTTAGGGTAAGGGTTAGGTTCAAGGTTAGGTTTAGGGTTAGGTTTAGGGTTAGTTTTAGGTTTAGGGTTAGGTTTATGGTTACCTTTACAGTTAGGTTTAGAGCGCGCTTCTGTCGGCACACTGTTGTCGGCGCACTTCTGCGCTCATTCGTCAGCGCGATTTCAAACTCACGGTTTTTTCCCCGTGGTTTCGTTGGCGCGCTTTTGTCCAGCGCGCATTTGACGGTGAACCTAAATTAAGCAGAGTCCAGATTCCAAACTCCGCATCTTTAGTCGGGCTCATTTATTATAAGCGTTCTGGTGACCACTCCGCTTTTCAGGTATACAGATTAACAGAATTGGAAGGTACCTTATAGGTCATCTAGTCTAACCCCCCGCTCAAGCAGGAGACCCTACACCATTTCTGACAAATGGCAGTCCAATCTCTACTTGAAAGTCTCAAGTGATGAAGCTCCCACAATTTCCGAAGGCAACTTCTGTTCCATTGGTCGATTGTTCTCACTGTCAGAAAGTTCCTCCTTATTTCCAGGTTGAATCTCTCCTTGGTCAGTTTCCATTCATTATTCCTTGTCTGGCCTTCGGGTGCTTTGGAAAATAGCTTGACTTCTTCCTCTCCGTGGCAGCCCCTCAAATATTGGAAGACTACTATCATGTCTCCCTTGGTCCTTCTCTTCATTAGACCAGCCATGTCCAGTTCCTCTAACTGTTCTTCAGGTGTTTTACTTTCCAGTCCCCTAATCACCTTGGTTGCTCTTCTCTGCACTGTTTTTAGAGTCTCAACATCTTTTTTATAGTGTGGTGACCAAAATTGGATGCATACTCTAGGTGTGGCCTTACTAGGGCTTTATAGAGTGGTATTAGTACCTCCCTTGATCTTGATTGTATCCCTCTGTTAATGCAATTTAGGATTGCATTGGCTTCTTTGGCTGCCGCTACACACTGCTGGCTCATGTTTAGCTGGTGGTTCACTAAGACTCCAAGATCCCGCTCACAGTTACTGCTGTTAAGCCTGGTTTCACACATTTTATATATGTACTTTTGGTTTTTCTTACCTAAGTGTAGGACTTTATTTTTCTCTACATTGGATTTCACTTTGTTAGATAAGGCCCAGTGTTCAAGTCTGTCAAGATGCATCTGGATCTTGAGTCTATCTTCTAGGCCCGTGATGCTGAACCTATGGCATGCATGCCACAGGTGGCACACAGAGCCCTCTCTGCGGGCATGTGAGCTGTTAAACCAGCTCAGTTCTGCCATGCATACTTCCCGCCGGCCAGCTGAGTTTGGGGTTTCTGCTGTGTGGGGGCGGGGCACATGCAGGAGACACACGGGGGTGGGGCACACACACAGGGGCAGGTCATGCACGGTGAGTTCGTGCACGCATGTGGGGGAACAGGGCGCATACAGGGGGGTGCGTGCATTGCATTAAGTGCACACCTTTGGCACTTGGCACCAAAAAGGTTTGCCATCACTGTTCTAGGGTGTTAGTATCATCTGCAAATTTGCAAAGTTCCCCTTCCTCATCTGCCATTTATGAAGATATGAATATGGAGAGAGTTTGAATTAAGGTATGCTTTCTTTTAACCTTAACTAGCTGAGCAGGTCTTGGTAGATCAATTCACATTTCATTTCATCCATGGTTTACAAGCTAATGGCGCTGCTGGACAGAGGATTATTTTAGATCTTAAGGTGGGTTCTTTCATTTCGGTTTAAGGCAAAGTTGTTCCTCAAAGTTGGTTGCTTGAAGACACGGGGACTACAATACCCAGATTTTCCCCAGACAGCTTAAAAGGAAAGAGATAACTGGTGCATCTTGTCCGCTCTCGCTCTTCTCCAGTTTTGGAATAAAAAACGGGACGCCCCATCTGCAGCAACTTGCTTCCCTGGCTCTCCGAGTGGTCTCCTGTCCAACCTTGCTTAGCTCTAGCAGCTCCCTTAGTTGAAGCAAGGAAGGACGCTGATCCAGGGAAACCTTCTCGGATCGAAACTCATTTTCAGGAGTATAAAAAACGCTTTAATGTCAGAACCGGCTTAACCCTATAAAGGTAAAGCGAACCAACGCTTTACGGGTTTCTTCTTCGCGCTCTCGACCGGAGCCACGCCCAGGAGGCGTGACCAGACTGCCTGCCTGCCCTGCTCCGTCTACCCCCGCCGGTTTGCGAGACGCGCCTGCGCGCGGAGTTCTCGCGGAGGCTCTCGCGATGCTTGGGGCGAGCGGGAGTCCCGTTAGTCCCGCTAACCGGCCCAAAATGGATGCTGCCGCCGCTGTAGAGGCTGCTCCCACGGCGGCTTCTGCCAGCCCGCGCCTGTCGGGCGGCGAAGAGGAGCCCTCGACCTCGGCCGCCTTCTCGCAGGAGCCCGTCGAGGACGAGGTGGGTCCCGGTGGCGGGAGGAGCGGCTGGGAAGGTCGGCGCCTCGTCGCCCGTGGCAACCGGGGACTTCCCGCCGGCTTTGGACTCAGTACCTTCGCCATTGGGCCCCTTCCCTTCCTTTCCTTCCCTGGGCCTTTCGGCCCCGCTGA
Source organism: Thamnophis sirtalis (assembly GCF_051295495.1). Lineage (NCBI taxonomy): Eukaryota > Metazoa > Chordata > Lepidosauria > Squamata > Natricidae > Thamnophis > Thamnophis sirtalis. The sequence goes on from NW_028261393.1 coordinate 41,031,629, forward strand.
CAGGCGAGCGCCCGGGCTTCAGGGAAGAGAAGCACGGTGGCAGGTTCGGGCTTGAATGGATGGGAGACCACGAGGAGATCCCGCCAGGAGGCCAGACCGGGGACAGGAAAAGACCTCTGGGAATATTGGATGGATGGATGGGTTGATTATGTGCCATCAGGTCATTTTCTAGACCTAGCGATTAAATAGTAATAGTATAGATATAGTATAGTATTAGTATAGTGTATAGTATAATAATAGCGCAGAGAATAGAATAGAATAGTATAGCCTTTATTGTCATTATACATCATGTATACAAGGGAATTGGTTTTAGCCTCACTGGTGCAATCCATGACCACAAATACAAACAACATGAATAGTATAAAGAATAATCCCAATGGAAGTGTTTAGGGGGAGAAAAAGAAATAAAAAGACAAAACTAGTCATATGTTTCCAGGTGTGCGTGGAGTATTTTCAACACCTAGTGATTAGTAAAGGTAAAGGTTCCCCCCCTCTCACATATGTGCTAGTCATTCTAGGGGGCGGTGCTGATCTCGGTTTCAAAGCCGAAGAGCCAGCGCTGTCCGAAGATGTCTCCGTGGTCATGTGGCCGGCATGACTCAATGCCAAAGGAGCACAGAGTTACCTTCCCACCAAATGTGGTTCCTATTTTTCTACTTGCATTTTTACCTGCTTTCGAGCAGCTAGGTTGGCAGAAGCTGGGACAGGTAATGGGAGCTCACTCCGTTATGCGGTGCTAGGATTCGAACCGCTGAACTGCGACCTTCTGATCAACAAGCTCAGCATCTTAGTCACTAAGCCACCACGTCCCCATTGAGGCACCCTTAAAAATCATGTTTAGATTTGAGTACAGGGAGGATTTCTTTTCCTGACACCTGGATGAATTAGGTGGATCTCATGGAGCTTTCTAGGTTGATCTGATACAGGGTAGTCCTCAACTTATGACCACAGTTGAGCCCAGAATTTATGTTTGTAAGTGAAAAATGTGTTAAGTGAGCTTTGCCCCATTTTACGACTTTTCTTGCCACAGTTGCTAAGTGAATCACTGCGTTTGTAAGATGAGTAACACAGTTGTTCAGTGAATCTGGATTCCCCATTGACTCTGCTTGTCAGAAGGTCGCAAGTGGGACACTGCAACAGTCATAAATATGAACCAATTGCCAAGCATCCAAATGTAAACCATGTGACCCATAAGGATGCTGCAAATGTTTTAAGTGGGAAAAATGGCATAATGTCACTTCTTTCAGTGCCATTGTACCTTTGAAAGGTCACTAAATGAAATGTAAGTCGAAGACTACCTGTACTTGGTATATTGCTATATGGATAATTGGTACTTGGATGGGATGGCAGAAAGAGTGACAATTGTTACCAGGTCATGCCTATATGGTCTTGTCTATATGGTCCTCAGAAGAGGGGCTCAAATCAAGGAAATCTTTGCTTTTAACTCTTCCCCTCCCATCAGCCCCTGCTTGTAGTTCATCCCTGTCATTGGTGGGATTCAATCTTTTTTACTACCGGTTCTGTGGGCGTGGCTTGGTGGGTGTGGCATGGCTTGGTGGGTGTGGCAGGGGAAAGTACTGCAAAATCCCCATTTCCTCCCAATTATCTGGGACTCGGGAGGCAGAGAATAGATGGGGGCGGGGCCAGTCAGAGGTGGTATTTACAAGTTCTCCGAACTACTCAAAATTTCCGCTACTGGTTCTCCAGAACTGGTCAGAACCTGCTGAATAACGCCCTATTTTCTGATTATCATGGACCAGCCTTTCCATTATTTCCACTCAGTGGTTAGTCTGATGAGATTGGATGTGCTGGACTCCAATCCCCATCTTCCTTGCTAGCATGGATTTGGGATGTGTATCTAGGGCTGGGAAGCATTCTATAAAGTAGAGCAGAATTTTCCAAATTGCTTTCTGCTCATGCTTTCCTTGTTTTGTTTTGTTTTCCTGTTGCTTCTCTAGCCTGGTCCCAGAATCCGTTGGAGTTGGGCAGCCAATAAATTTAAATGTAAATAATTGGATAGGAAGATGGGATGATAACTGGTGCATTTTTTGGCATCAGCAAGATCATATTTGCAGTATAAATAGCCTCTGCTTTTCTGTAGTTCCCTTGGCATCTGCCATGGCCCCCCAGTATATGTTTTTAATTTCTGCCCCACAATGTCCTGTCATATGGCCTCTGCTTGAGAACTATGGACATAGACCAAATGGGTAAGGTAAGAGCAAGGCAAGAGTCAGTTTGGGTCCGTGGTTTCCAAGGCAACAATATTCAATCTTTGACGCATCACTCCTCTGAAAAATAATCGTCTTTTTTGAAGAGGGTGGGTGGTGAAAGAAAGGAAACCTGTCTCATAATAACATTCCGAGAACTGGAGCTTTCTCTGAACCACCAGTTGCTGGGAGAACAGTAAGTGGGAACAGTTGCTGAGGTAGCATCCTAGCCTCATCTTTTTTGGCCACTGTTGAAAATGGGATGCTTCAGGCACATTCTGCCAGGTTCTCCTTGGTTTTATGATGAAGGATGGCTGTTTATGAGCCGTTTGAGAACATATAATATTCTCTGTCATTTAAATGTTTCATTTCAAGAAGAAGAAGAAAAGAATGTCGAGGTAGCATCTGAGATTCAGTTCCTCCAGTGAGTTGTAGGTCCAGTGAAAGATCAGATCTGAATTTCTTTGCTCTTAGTGTAAAATGCTTGTTCTTCCACTGGGCTGATTCCCTAGGCTCACACTGACAAATTCAGCTATGGGCTATAGTCTGTACTTCATTGGCTACTGTAAGTGCCAAATGTTGAACAAAGTTTTTAAGTGATCCAGCATGGCTTTCCTGATGGGAAAGAGAGGAGGAAGGAGAGAGAGCTAGTCAGTTTCACTGACTTTTGACATAAACTTGGAAACCAATTGTTAAGCTACATAGGTTTTTCAAAGGGGTTTTGCAATAAATGCCTGCCTGTCTGTTTGTAATTCAAATCCAGCCTGTGGTTTGTTTTTTGTTTTTTGTTTTGGTTCAGTGTACCAAGTGGGCTAATTCAGTAAAATCTATTTCGGTTAAGCATGGGTTCAGGTCAGAGGTGGTATTCAGCAGGTTCTGACCAGTTCTGGAGAACCTGTGGTGGAAATTTTGAGTAGTTTGGAGAACCGGCAAATACCACCTCTTACTGGCCCCGCCCCCATCTATTCTCTGCCTCCCGAGTCCTAGCTGATCAGGAGGAAATGGGGATTTTGCAGTATCCTTCTCCTGGAGTTGGGTGGGAATGGAGATTTTACAGTATCCTTCCCCTGCCACACCCACCAAGCCATGCCATGCCCAACAAGTCACAGTCACAGAACCGGTAGTAAAAAAATTTTGAATCCCACCACCAGTTCAGATATTGTTTGAACAAACCCAGTAAACAACAAAGGCTGGAAATTCCTACAAATGGAATAAATTTGCTGTAATTTGGCAGCAAATTTATTCCATTTGTAGGAATTTCCAGCCTTTGTTGTTTATTATACTGAACTGGAATAGGTGGATCAAAAGTATGTGGTTATCTATTTTTCCCTGTATCCCCTTGGCCTTAATCTATGTATTTGGTATACATTAATTAAGCTCATGTATTTACTAGTATTATAAACAAACCAGTCAGTTTATACATTAATATTCTAGGAAAGTAACCATGATACGTGGACCAAGGGTCAAACTTTTTTTAGTCCATCTAATGCCTATTTACTCATAAATAAGTCCCTCTACGTTAAGTGGCATTGGTGAAATAAGATTATCTAGTTTTATTGTAGTGTATTTGTATACTCTAAGCATGAAGTATTCTCAGGTGACAGATTATTTCTCTGATATGTCAAAACAGCTCGAACATATTGTGAACTGAAATCTATTAACAAATTGTTTTTATTTTACTAATTAGCTAAGTAAATACTGAGTATTTATGATGGCTTTGTTTAATACACAGTAATATTCAAATTGGTAATACGGTACTTTTATGGTAGACACACTAAACAAAGTCTATTCTGTGAAGCCTGGAAGAAATGTTATGATTTAAATCTCGAGTTAAGTCTTGGGAATCCGTGGTCTTGGCCACAAAAGGCATTTAAAGGGCATGATGAAGAAAAGGTTGAGAATCACAGCTCTGTTCCATTTCAACATGTTTCAATCTGTATTATGCTTTTTCTTTATTAAATATGTTGTGATTGGACAATTTTCATTTTATTTACAGAAAAATGATCCTCCATTTCAACTCAAACTTCCTCCAAAGGCAACTAAGTCAGACAAAGACATTGATCCGGAATATGAAGAGAAGATGGTAAATTTGTTACTTGGGCTTTTTCCCCTGTAGTGTCTTTTGTTAAATTTAATTGTGTTGATAAGAAGTCCCTGTATTTAGACATCTACCTTTAAAACGATCTAACCAATTGTTCCAATTGAACTGAAAAAAAAATGGCCATGCTTCTTCCTGTGTTAACAGGTGACTTCCTCCTTCCCTCCCTCCAGAAGGCTGGGAGGCTGAATTGCACCCTTTGTTACTCAGATGTTGTCTACTCCTACTCTGGAAGCACCTGCTTGCTGTGTACACAAGACCTTTTATAGCCTCAGGCCTAACCATGCTTGTCAGGGAGAGCTCCCACGGTGGCCATTTATACAAACTGAGGAGGACAAAGGGCATTAAGCTGCCTTGGTGGAAATCAGGTTGTTGTTTTTGATGGGTTAGGGCAGTGTTGTGGTGAACCTTTTCGGCACTGAGTGCCAAAATGAGAGCGCATGCCTGCGTGCAGGAAACCGGAATAGCAGCCGCCTGGTGCGCATACGCACTCCGGGAAGATGATCTTCTGGCTTCCGGTGCATGCATGTGCACTGGCCACCTGGTCTTCTGGTTTCTGGTGCGCATGCATACACAAAGACTAGCTGGCCATGCACATGCATGTGCTGGAAACCAGAAGATTATTTTCCTGGCACACATATGTATACTGGGTCGCTGCTCTTCCGATTTCTGGGGCTCCCGTGCATGTGAAGACCAGCTGGCTGGTGCACTGGAACCCTGAAGAGCAGCAGGCGATGGCTCATGTGCCCGGAGAGATGCCTGTGTGCGTCACTTCTGACACGCATGCCATAGGTTTGCCATCACGAGGTTAGGACTCTTGTTTGTTTGTTTTTTCTAAGTGTCCATTTATTTCCCTGCTTGAAAAAGTTAACTGTAGGTTGATTTACAACTTGATGTCTCTCCTGGCCTCCAACAGCCAGTTACTGTTAGTCTTGCAACACGTAATTAAGGTTTGATTTTAAACTTTTCGTGCCAAAGGCTAATATTTTAGAGTTGGGGCGGCATTTCCTGACCGAGTTTATGTCATTTGGTTCTGGAAGGTTTTTTCTCTACAGCTTAAGAATAAAATCTTTTTCTCGATGAGTAGCTTGGGAAAATCAGTTTTAGTGTTTTGTGTCTTGAGGTAGCAGTAAGTATTATGGCCTTTTTTTCTTGCTGCAGTACAACCATAGAATAAAAGCAATAGTAATGTAGTGCAGCCAGCCATAAAATCTATATATGAAACACGGAGCCTCTAGGCTAAAAGACACATAAGATATAATAACAGCATCGCTTTAATAAGTTAAAAAAAACCCAGGTTTGCAAGGGCACATCCTTCATTGATACATTAGTGGTTTATAAATAAATTTGGCATGACATGTTAGAAAAGCTGCACCTCTGAAATGCTTCTTCTAAATATCTATTAGAGGTAGAGTATCTTCCATTGCTTTCCTATTATCTTTCTTTATATAGCACTGAGTTTATAAATTTATATGAAGCATATTTTTGAATAAGATACAATATTCAAAGGTAATAAAACAATCATACAATATAGTAATAGCATGGTGATTACTACAGTGTGTGAATACTTCCAATCCCTGGGTTGTTTTGTATTATTCTTTCTGTTAGTTGAAAGGTAAGAGCACAAAAGTAACCAGATCTCAGAATTCTGCATTCAGACTTAAGATCATAATCTGAACTTTTATTCACTTTATTGTATTACCGGGGTGTGTTAATTCCTATGAGTTTGGAGAACATGAAAACTTCAGCTGCCATATTTTGTTTAGGACAAAATTCTTAAACTTCTATGAAAAGTGTGTGTGGTGGATAAAATAGCTGAACCTGCTAGTCCAGTGGCTTTATTGTCGAACGGGTTCAAGCTACATTTCTGTGCATTGTTTCTTGAATCTCAGTGGTTTTATATTTGAGATTAATGGCTGTTCCTAATTGCTGGAATGTTACTTGGTAAAGGACAAAAGAAAATCAAAAAGATTTTCAAATAAAAATGGAAGTGAAGGCAAATATACATGTGCCAAGATAACATTGCAAGATCCAATCTGCGTTAGTCACCAGGACCAGAGGTTTAGTCTTCTGAGTTTTGGGACTCATGCTGGAGCCCATCCTCAGGGAACATGGAAGCACACATTCTGCTAGAGAAGATGGGCTCCAGTACGAGTCCCAAAGCTTGGAAGACTAAACCTCTGGTCCTGCTGACTGACCCAGATTGGATCCTGCAAAAATGGAAGTCCTTAAAACAGAGATAGGCAACCCCCATGGAAACTGTTCATGTAGAATGAATTACAAATTGAAACAATTCCATTTTCATTGCATAGATTTGTTTCAGGGAAAAAGCCTTGTTTATTTCTTATATGTTGCCCATCTGCCTGTCCAGGCCAACTTGAAATGAACCGTGCTAAGTAGCAATAAAAACTGAAGGTTATAGATATTATGGAAAATAGCTATTACAAGAAAACAACTTTAGCTACTCATTCAGTCTCTTTTGACAAAAACCTCACTAAAAGCCAGATTTCAAGTGGGGCATGTAACAAGTACAGTAAGCTTGCATTTTTTACCCTAGACATCGAAACCAAATCAATTTTTTAAAAGAATTAAAATATGAACAAGGAGCCAATATATAAATTATTCTTCATTATCAAATGTTAGGTGGAGTTTAGGAAGAATTTCTGATTCCCTAAAAAGGCCATATGTAATTTTTGGGGACTAAACTCCCATTGAATTCAACTAGTATTATAAATACTAAATTGGGTTATGTTTGCTGCACCTTACAGTTAATTTTATGTTTGGAAGTTACTGCAATTAGCTTTGAACATCATTCTTAAATACTTGTAACAAGTAAATAGATATTTTAAAGAAGAGACTGGACAGTCACTTGTCTGAGATGGTATAGGTTCTCCTGCTTGAGCAGGAGGCTGGACTAGAAGACCTCCAAGGTCCCTTCCAGCTCTATTCTATCCAAATAGTGAATAATCAGATATTTTTGAACATTTTGAACCGAACAGGCTGCATATAAAGTTTAGAAGAATACACAAATTGTGTATATGTAAAATTGTGTTTTTTTCCTAGGGGATTCATGAAAAAGTGGTGGATTATGTTGCCCTCATGTGGTAAAATTGTATATTGTCTGTAATATTTATTTAATTTCATAGTTCTATAGTCCAACCACATAAGCAGTGTTTCTGAAATATTGGTTTTGATCCAGACTAATGTTTGAAATTAAAATAATAAATTATCATGATTAAATGATAATTAAATAAATTCTGTTGTTTAGAATTTGGATCAAGTGTAATATACATTTTACTGAAAATGGATCCTGAGTTGTTGAATTTTCCCCAGGTAAGAGTAAGTATGTGTATGTATGATTATTGATTTAGTCTGGATCCAGGCTTAATATTTTGCTGTAAATATCAGAGTTGTGTTTTAAACTTGGAAATCTCATATTCATTAAATCTGGATGATATAGGATACATTATGTGCAACACTCATATTGAATAATATAGCTATATTTATTCTGCGCTGCTTTAAGTTCTTTTACAAAGTTATGGTTCTGATTTATTGTTCTGAAACTTCACCATGTTGCAAGTGTTTTGTTAGACAATGCTCCACAATTCTTGCATAAAAATGTTCTAGTGAGGCAAGGAGGAGACATTAGTAATCAGCATGATTGTCCTTAAATCAGAATATCCTTGCAATTTGATCAGTTCAGGATATTTGCAGAGCTCCAGAGCTGCCCCCTTTCCACAGCCCTTGGAATTACTGAACAGGTTCCTCGTTTAGATTGTCAGGAATCAATATTACCATAGTTATTCCATTTAATGTGATGCCCAGGTTGTCCTAATCATTCAGTCAAAATTTAATCCGTGCCTGTTTTAGCAGTCTTTGTCATGAACAAAAGGTGCATTAGAACCTCTGTACCTTCCAGGGATCTTGGATTAAAATCACATCACCTTCACTATGTATGGCTACTAGCTATTCTTCCTTTGTAGATATCGAATTTAAATATATCCGGGTTGATTCCAGGTTAGAAAGAGAGTTATAAATAAAAATGCTTACAGAGTGCTTGTGAGCTGGGTGGAGATTCCAATCTTGGTTATCTTTTTGGGATCATCGTCTATATTTTAGACTCTTCCTTCATGAGAAATAACAGTTGGGCTAGAAGGAGCAATCAAGGCACTTACTCTCTGCCTGCATATTTTTCCTAATCTCTATGTTGAATTGGACTCCTAAGTCTTTTACCGAACTCATTCTTAATTCTTCATAGTTTGCACTGAAGAAGTTTGGAAGAGATTGTAATTTTAATTGGGAAGAGTCAAACATCCTCTTTCCCCAATGTATGAGCTCAAGATTGCTATCTTAATTCACACCTTATCTTATTTTGCTTTTCTTGTGTGGGCTATAGAAAACCGACCGAGCCAAACGATTTGAATTCCTGCTAAAGCAGACCGAACTTTTTGCCCACTTTATCCAACCTGCAGCCCAGAAATCACCAACCTCTCCCCTCAAAGTGAAACTGGGACGACCACGGGTAAAGAAGGACGAAAAGCAGAGCTTGCTTTCGGCAGGAGAGTATGCATTGTTTTTAAACTATTTTTGAAGTTGCGTTGAAGTGATATTTGTATCTTAAAACATATTGTTATATGCATAGAGTGTGTCAAATTTTTCAGCTTTCAATTTCCAAACATTAGTAGGGGTGCTCAAAAGATTATGGAGATTGTAAAGATATTTGGTCATTTTAATGTAATTGAGATGTGCTTGTTAAGCAACTACATAAATATCAGAACTTTTTAACATTTTGTTTGTTTCATACAGGAAGCCCTCGACTTACAAACACAATTGAGTCCAACATCTCTGTTGCTATGTGAGATAGTTGTTAAGTGAATTTTGCCCCATTTGACTACCTTTCTTGCCACTGTGGTTAAGTGAATCTCCGAAGTTGTTAAGTTAGCAATAAGGTTGTTAAGTGAATCTGGCTTCCCCATTGACCTGGCTGGTCAGAAGGTTGCAAAAGGTGGAACACTGCAGCCGTCATAAATATGAGCCAGTTGCCAAGTGTCTGATCACGTGGCCATGATGCTGCCATGGTCATAAGTGTGAAAACTGGTCATGTCACATTTTTCAGTGCAACTGATCCCTAAACGAAGTGCTGTAAGTCTAGGACTAACTGTGTGAATGAGAAGGACTGACCTCAGTCTCAAGAGATGTTTACATCCAGCTCAGTCCTTGTATTTCAGGTGACAAAACAGTTGGAAATGTAATAACAATTAAGTTGGTATGGGACATGGGTGACATGAAGAGGGAATGGAACAGAATAGAATGGAACGGGACAGAACAGACTAGGCACAGGCATAAGAACGGAATGGAACAGAACAGAACAAAATATTAGAATGTCAGGGTTCCAAGTAACACCCCCAACGAAAGAAAATTCTGAGGCTTGAGTTTCCTCAAAGTTCCATTTTATTAGAAGATGCCATATTGGCACATCTGGGAAAATCTGAATCTGAAAGCTTCCAGGTTTTCCCCACCCAAGTGAAAGTTCAAGCCCCTGCCCAGCACCCACATGTCCATCACATGGTCCAATCACTCATTGCCACCACATCTGTCCAGGTGCAGGGACAAAGCGACCTTGACTTTCTGAGAAAGAATGTTGTTATGGCTACACATCACTCATACACTGTATAATCCCCCCTCCCATTTTCCCATAGTAGAAAATGTGGCAGGCCTGAAGTCCAAAAGGTAAAAGACCGCTTCCAGGTCTGACAGTCAGCCTCCCCTCATAAGAGAAGCATGTTCTGTAACAAGAGTAATGCAGGGGGTTAACATTATATAATGAACCAGCTCTGACATCGAGCAGAACAACAGAACATAACACAACAACTTATTTGGCCAAGTATGGTTAGACACACAAGGAATTTGTCCCCAAAGCAGAATTCTGTACATGTGTTGGGTTTTCTTTTTTTAGCTATCGCCACAGGAGGACAGAACAAGAGGAAGACGAGGAACTGCTTTCGGAGAGCCGGAAAACCTCCAACGTGTGTATCCGATTTGAGGAATCTCCTTCTTGTGAGTGTACCAATTGGTCATTGCATCTGCTTGCATAGATACGTCAGCTTAATTACAGAATAACAAAGGGACACTTTATGTTTCTGCAGATGTTAAAGGAGGAACATTGCGGGACTATCAAGTTAGGGGATTAAACTGGATGATCTCCTTGTATGAAAATGGCGTAAATGGCATCTTGGCAGATGAAATGGTAAAGAAACTCACCTTGTGGATGTGGTTTTAGATCAGGGGGGAAAAACCCCAAGAGCTGTAAGTTTGTTAGTTTTCTTGTCAAGACTCCAAGCTCTTAAAAAGATTTAATAAAACAGTGAGCACTTTTTCATACCCTGGTATGGGAGGAGACACATTTCTTTATGATGCCAAAAAATCAGGAGTTATCTAGGACCAACTTTTATGACTAACACACTTTATTAAAAGGTATTTGCGCGCTGCAACTCACTTTATCAGAGGCATAGAGTGATTAGACCCTAAATTTAAATCCTACGTCGACCTACCCAATCTACATATTGGCTAACAAAACATGTTTAGGCAGAAAAGTTACCACCAAACTCCTTCTAATTTCATACCCCATTGTAATAGGTCTGGCATTTATTAGCTCATGGGTTGTTTTCCGCATTCTTTTTATGATTTCCAACAAACTATATAGCAAAGCAGGCAAGATGTACATTTTTGTGGTTCTAGCAGCCTTTTTATGTCTTTTGTGCCCTTTGCTATTATATTTTGTAGGTCCCATCCCCCCCTCTCTTTAAAAAAACAACAACAGATAGTGGGAGCGTTGGGTGATCGTGACTGTAGCATTATATTTTAATGCAGAGTATCATTTTTTGCATGCAAAAATTTAACCAAACAGCAGACATCCCAAGGAGTCATGAATATAAAGCGAAGGAAGGAATACATAATGCATAACAATAATACGAGCCACAACTAAAATATTCAGTGGCAGTGTGGCTCAGAGTGAATTGTAATTAAACATTTCATTCTGCCTAATATTTCTTATGAATTACAGAGGATCGTTCTCCAGAAGTTATTTTATTGTCTGGAAACAAATGCTAATCAGAATAGTAATTTGTATATCGCAATATATTGAAATTATGGCCGATTTTGACTCCATAGATCATACCGTGATCGTAGGCTTCCTTTATGCATGATTATGGATGGAGATTATTTCAGAGCTGTTAAAAAGAGATGTGTAACATTTAAATACTGTTTTTTAAAACTCTCGTAGGGTCTAGGAAAAACTTTACAGACAATTGCATTGCTGGGCTATCTGAAGCATTATCGAAACATTCCTGGTCCACATATGGTTCTGGTGCCCAAATCAACTTTGCATAACTGGATGAATGAATTTAAACGTTGGGTTCCATCATTACGAGCAGTTTGTCTTATTGGAGACAAGGATGCCAGAGTAAGTGTCACTTTTACTCAGTCTGCTGGTGATTTTCTCTGCGAGTCAGAATGTAATGTTCCCAGAATTCTTTATTTGCAACTTCCACAGTTTCTGAACCTCAGTAGCTAGAAGATTATGTGGACTTTGATTCCCAGAATTCTCTAGCCAGCATGCTGGCTGGGGAATTCTGGGAGTTGAAGTCCATATGTCTTAAAGTTGCCAAGGTGGAGAAACACTGTTTCGGAGTATAAAATGATTCATTGATTATTGTAAAAATATTGCAGATTAAACTTTTTAAAAAGAAAGACTTTTTATGAATAGCATTAAAGTAGACATGCAAAGTGAAGTCCCAGTGTTGTCTCTCTCTGAAATCTTTGGTGCAACTCTTGGGCATTGCAGATATTAAGACCAGCATGTAATTTTTAATATAGCAATAGCAATAGCAATAGCAGTTAGACTTATATACCGCTTCATAGGGCTTTCAGCCCTCTCTAAGTGGTTTACAGAGTCAGCATATCGCCCCCAACAACAATCTGGGTCCTCATTTTACCCACCTTGGAAGGATGGAAGGCTGAGTCAACCCTGAGCCGGTGAGATTTGAACAGCCGAACTGCAGAACTGCAGTCAGCTGAAGTAGCCTGCAGTGCTGCATTTAACCACTGTGCCACCTCGGCTCTTTATGTATGGCTTGATAGTAATACTCGCTATCCTCAGCTTTATTCAGGTGTAAATTACATATTTTGCATTGGATTCATCCACTGTTCCAAGTACAAGCATGCTATTCAAAGGTTAAGTCTACTGTTTGCTAGGGAGAAACTGTTTCTTCTGTTTTAAGAGGGAAAAACTTTGCTTTAACATCACTACCAGTATCCTTTGAAGAACAGACATCCCCCTTTCCCTCACGCAGGCAGGAATGCACTTTTTATATTATTTAATAACTCTTTATCAATGTAATTGATCTAAATGTGTTAATAATTCTAAAAGTTCATATTTCTGTTTCTTCTTGCTGCCCGTTTTCTCTGAAATGGCATTGCTAGATGGCTGCTGTTGTAACACTGTATGCTATTCTATTGGAGAGTTTGTTTTGTGTTCTTCATACAGGCTGCTTTCATCCGTGATGTTATGATGCCCGGAGAGTGGGATGTGTGTGTGACGTCCTATGAAATGGTCATTAAAGAAAAGTCGGTTTTCAAAAAATTTAACTGGAGGTATCTGGTGATTGATGAAGCTCATCGGATAAAAAATGAAAAATCCAAGGTAAGTTTTAATTTTCTTTGGTAATCACTGAAGAACAATACTTGGAGGGAAGGTAACTTTTTTTTGGGAGAAAGAGAAAACGTTTTGGTATATAAAACTTTCAGCTTGCTTGAATTGGTTGAGGAATCCAATCAGTGAAATGGTAGCTAAGGAGGAATAGAATCAGATGAACAGAACTGAGTCTTTACGATTTCAGGACCCTGGAGAGTTCATAGAAGAAACTTCACAAGTTGGGTTACCTCTTAGTTAAGAATTTTTGCCCCACCACCAGTCTGTGTTCAGTTGCAACTTTCAGAGGTTTTGAACAACTGGGTGGTCCTTTTGATCTAACCCTGCTTTCTGTTGACTGTGAATTTAAGGATGCCATAAACTTTCCAGAGACTGCAGCCTTGTGCATAAAGTAGCAAAAACTCTGGAAGAGTCATCCTTGATAATGGAAAACTTACCATGTTTCCCAGAAAATAAGACAAAGTCTTATTTTCTTTTGACCTCCAAAATAAGCGTTTGGCCTTATTTTTTGGGGAGGCTTTTTCTGCATTTTTGAGGTGCAGGAGGCGGCGAGCGTGGTCACCTCATGACTGCTGCTGTGTTGCAATATTTTAGGGGAGGGCTTATTTTCGAGGGACGGCTTATTTTAGAGCATGCACTCAAAAGCCCGATTGGGCTTATTATCTTGATGGAAGGGGGTATTTTCAGGGAAACAGGGTACCTATTTGTATAGGCTTAAGATTTCTTCTGAGTTAGAATGATCTGGAGTTCATCCTAGTTGGATGAACACTTTTGAAAGTCTTTATGGCTTTTTGATGTGGGGTATGTGATATTGTTTTATAAAATTCTCTCTGGCACATATATTTTAGAGTAAGATTTCACCCAATGTATTCAATTTGTCTGCAAGAGCATTTTAAGAAATCATAATAGACCAGAGCTTTGTTTTCCAAATCTCAGAGTTAGTATTTATAAAAATGTATCTTTGGACTATTTTGGCAACAAAACCTCTTCATTATTTTTTTTTTGGTTAGCTATCAGAGATTGTCCGTGAATTCAAGACAACAAATCGCTTGCTCTTAACAGGAACTCCTTTACAAAATAATCTTCATGAACTGTGGGCATTGCTTAATTTCCTTTTACCAGATGTCTTTAATTCTGCAGAGGTGAGACTGGGTTTGACATTGAAGTCTTTCAATTACATAAATTATATGTTTTATACCAAACTAGTTTTTAACTTTATATCACCACCATTGGTTTTAAATTTTACTACAATGGCTTGCATTTAAATATAGCAAAGTATACTTGTACCCTAACCTTACAATTGTTTAGGTTCCTCCCTTTTTCTAACTGCTATTGGCGATGTATATTTGTGGCACAACCATGATTTCAGAGCAAAAGTATGTTTTACATAGTATAGGATGGAAGAATTCAACTTGGACATATTGATTTCCAAGCCAAGTGGATTTTTCTTTTTTTATGTCCTATAATTTACTTTACTTTATTGACATTGTATGTAAATACACAGTATACGCATACAACAAAATGCACATAACACCCAGAGACCAGGCCCAACACACATAACAAACCCCAAACACCCCCCCCACCAAAAAATTCCCCGCCCCTAAACCACCCAAGCATCCACACAACAGACCAAGTAGTGCTGTCCAATAGCGCACTGATGGTGGCCCTTTAGTTCATTGTTGAGTGCAATTATAGCTCTGCGACAAAAGGCATTCAGAAGATGTTTGGTCCTAGTTTTAATTGTTCTGTATCTTCTGCCAGAAGGCGACAGTCTAAAAAGATGGTAAGCAGGATGGGAGGAGTCTCTGAAAATGCTATGCAACTTCCTCAAACAGCGAGATGCGAAGATGTCGTTCAGGGCTGGTAGCTGGAGCCTAATGATATTCTGGACAGTTTTAATGATTCTCTGTAGAGCTTTTTTGTCTGCTGCAGAGCTGCTCCCATATCATGCAAGAATATGCTGTATGTCAGGACACTCTCAATAGTGCTGCGATAGTAGGACAGAAGAAGGTGCTGAGATAGATTTATTGATCGATTTATCGGAAATTTCTACTTGAGCTAACTTAAGCACTGAGAAAACATGAAATTACAAACATAATAGTAAAATGCATTTTTTTTTTACATCTGCAGGATTTTGACTCGTGGTTTGATACTAAAAATTGTCTTGGTGATCAAAAACTTGTGGAAAGACTCCATGCGGTAAGTATGGTGGTATTTCTTGATAGAAGTTTACTGGCCCATCTTCCATGCATCATCACAGACTCAGCAGTGCATGGTTGAGACCTGGTGTGACTTTCATTGCAACCATTAGGTTGTTCAGATATAAACTCCTTCCCCAAGGCTCATCTCACATCACTTTTGGTGAAGATTTTTTTTAATAAAGGACTTCAGTTGACAAATGTGCATACATTTCTAATTTATTGCTTTTTTATTGATATCTGATGTCCCATTCTCCTCCTGTTTTGTATATGTTTGGGAGGATTCTTTAAATTGGTAAATATTTATTACAAAGGGCAGGGGCCATCTGACCTGCTTATAGTTTTTCAGAAATGCACATTTTAAAACAAATAACTTTCAAATCTGTCTATAGTGCTTTACAGTGCTTTTCAACTCAGGGTACGCATAGTACCTGCCAGGTACGCATACCACGGGTTGAAAAGCATTGATCTAGAGTAATACCTATAGCACTTAGATTTATATACCGCTTCACAGTACTTTACAGCCCTCTCTAAACTGTTTACAGAGTCAGCCTATTGCCACCCACAATCTGGGTCCTCATTTTACCGACTTTCGAAGGATGTAAGGCTGAGTCAATCTTGAGCCAGTGAGAATCACATGATTGTGTTTTGGCAACTGGCTCACATTTACGACCAGTTGCAACATCCCGCAGTTATTTGATGACAATTTGTGGCATTCTTCCCAGTTTCCAGCAAATACGCCCATTCCAGAGAATGTATTCACATAATGTTCATTGGATTGCTTAATGACCGTAGTGCTTTCCTTTGCAAGCAGTGTAAAAACAGTCATAAAATTGAGTCACATAGTGCCTTGATCTACGACCACAGCACAACAATTCCAGCCCCAGTTGTCATATACTGCGGACTACCTATATAGGGAGAAATGTTTGAAAAATCTGGGATGTCACTAAAATGTTCCATGTGCTTCTTTTGTTTTTTTCAGGTTTTGAAGCCATTTCTGCTACGGCGCATAAAAGCTGAAGTGGAAAAAAGCTTGCCTCCTAAAAAAGAAGTAAAAATTTATCTGGGCCTCAGCAAAATGCAGAGGGAATGGTAATTTTTAAAAATCTTATACCAGGAGAATGTCCCAGAAGCTCTTTTAAGCTGTCCTTAATACTTCTTTTATATTTTTCTATGTGGATTGGAAAATTTTTAAGTAAACTATTTTAGCTTAAGCTATAGTTCTTTTCTCCACTTCAGAGGTGGTATTCAGCAGGTTCTGACCAGTTCTGGAGAATTGATGGCGGAAATTTTGAATAGTTCAGAGAACCGATAAGTACCACCTCTGACTGGCCCCCGCCCCCATCTATTCTCATTCCCTCCCAATCAGTCCCAGCTGATTGGGAGGGAATGGGGATTTTGCAGTAACCTTCCCCTGTCACGCCCACCAAGCCATGCCCACCAAGCCACGCACACAGAACTGGTAGTAAAACATTTTGAATCCCACCACTGCTCCACTTTTCACTTTAGTCTGGGACGATAATACAGTATTAATCTACATTACATTTCTCTCCTACACCAAACATTTGACATTCATTTATTTATTTTAGGAAATTTATACTGTCGCCTATTTGCACGTGGCTAAATAAATGCTGAAAATCCAAGTTATTATTATCACTAGATTAGTATTCCCCAACAAGATGTGTTGGCTCTTTTTTCTTCTGGAATTCTGAGACTTATAATGCCAATAAGTTGGGAATGGAGGAGAATAGATTTTATTTTTAAAAAAAGAAGTTTTACTGTTGTTGCTCAGTATTCAGGGAAATAGAAGGCACGAATTTGACTTGAGAAGGGGGAGAACCAAAGTTTTGATCTTAATACACCTGACTGCCCTGCCTTTAATGTGCTTATTTCTTTTTTTATATATATTTTTTAATAAAGACAAACAAAATCATCTTCCATTATAGATTGTAGAAAGTGTGTCAATTGGTTACGAAGAACATTTGTGCATCCCTTCCACAGTCATCACCTCTGATTCATATCAAATTATATATTTTGCATCATATATATTTATATATATTGCTATCATCATATCTCAGCCTTCATATGACTATAGTTGTTTTAACATCCCTTTATTACAAACATTCCAAAATTTAAAAGAAAACCACATAGTGGCATTCCCTTATCTATTTACAATATTATCCAACCACATTATACCTTTATAACACATTCAAAATAAAAATTAATTATGTTTAATAACACAATTTTTAGACTTCTTTTCTTAATAATTGTTTACAATTTATATCCAATTTCCCTTTTATCCTGTCAATACAAATTATTACTTTATTATCATTATCAGTCATTTATTTAACGATAGTTTGACTAAGTTTAACTTACTTTCCCCCCTTTTTTCACCATTTAATTTTTTTAACAAATTTCCTCTTATCAAACCAATACCTATATATACCTTGTTATCATCAATTATTTTCTAACTTTATCCATTAACACTACATTTTTAACATAATGCTCTAATTTTAGCAAAATGTTTAGGCCTCTTTTCTTAATCATTGTTTACAATTTATATCCAATTTTCCCTTTTATCCTGTAATACAAATTATTACATTGTTATCATTATCAGTCATTTATTTAACGATAGTTTGACCATGTTTAACTTACTTTTTCCCCTTTTTTCACCATTTAAAATTTATACCAAATTTCCTCTTATCAAACCAATACATATGTATACATTGTTATCATTATCAATTATTTACCTAACTTAATCATTATCACTACATTTTTAACATAATGCTCTAATTTTAACTAAATTTAACTAGTGTTTTATTATTAATTTTCATATCTCAACCTGTGCCTTTCCAGTAATAGTGTAGTCCTATTTCTTTTGCCATTTGTGGAATTAGTCTTCTGGTTATTTCCTTAATCAAATTCTCTTGATCTCTTCGCAACTTGTTGCTTATTACATATCTTGTAAAAATCTCGAACCCTCCATCAGTTTCCTTAATCAGTTTATATTTAGTTATCAGTAGTGTTTTTGTCAAAATTTCTCTCCTTAAGTCCACCCATTCTTCTCTTTTTTCTTCTATACTTTGAAATCTGTAGTAAAGCACCTTTCCATCTATCTTCCCTTTCCTTGTTCCACTCTTTCCATCTCCAACCACACTCAGTTCACTGTCAATATCCACGGTTATCTTGCCTCCTTGTTCATTTTTCCCCCTGGGTTTTTAGGACTCCAGCCTCCACTTTTTCCATTTGCTGAATATCTTCTATTTGCGGAGTATCTTCCATTTTTCCATCAGGTTTTGCAACTTTAAAGTTTATATTTTCAATATTTTCCAATCTCTTTTCAATTCTCTCTGTTGGTTCTAATAAGTTTTGAATTCCAGACATAATCAGTTGCAATGTTATGGTTTCTTTTTGAAGTCATGTAATCCTTCCAATTAATAAACACTGCCACTCTAGGTTAAAAACAAATCTTTGTTTTCACTTCTTTCCAGCTAGCAACAAGCATCCAGAGAGCACCTGCGTAAACAACCCATGCTCTTCTCTATAAACAAGCTGAAGCCTTTGAAGTGCAAGGTCAAAATGATCAAAGGGAAAAAAGAAAAAGCAATGTTTCCAGGTCTCAACCTCCAACCTCCAAGTGGCAGTGTAACTTCTTTTCCCTCTAAGATTACTACCCTCTTTATATACCTTTTGAATCTTCTTTATGTTTCAGGCTTAGAAGAAACAAAGTTCTGAAATGAAACCAAATAAAAAGAAAAAATCCATCCCAGTCAGTATTGTAGAAGTAAAGGAAAATATTTAATTCATAGATAAAAAAAGAAATAGAAGAAGAAAATCCGAAACTTTCACTTTAAAAAGTAAAAAATGTTCACAAAACTTCCCTCGATAGAATAAAAAAAAAAAAAAAACCACACTGTCCAATAATGCTTAATTTCGCCACTTATTTCCTTTTCTTTACCAGTTTAATTAAATTCAATCTTTTTGGGGCAGTCTTTTATAAAAATAAGATTTCCTCACCAAATGGGCATACTTTCTCTTTCCACTTTTCCTCCCGTTGCAGAGCTGTCCTGATTTCAGCAGCTTGAGGCTGTGCTTTTTGTCACCGGCTAGAAGAGATTCTCTTAAATCAATCAGGGACCTTGCAATGTCCCTGAGATCAGCAAGACGTACTCTTCCCTGTCACCATCTCTTCGGGACAGTTTAGGTCCAGATGGACCGTCCAGCGGCAAAAGTGTCGACTGCAATCCCCGGAGCTCCGAGATTGCATGTCGTATCGTCGCGATGTCAGCACATTTTTCCCAATGTGCTTATTTCTTAAGGCCGATGACAAACCTGCATAATGTAGCACCTTCAGAATCAAGAAGCCGCCATTTCTTTCGGTTCATAAGCAGCAGACAAATGATCTGGTCAGCTGAGAAGCAGCTGGTTTTGAGGCTCCCTCCACAGCTGCCAAACTAGGAGAACTTCCCTTTCTCCTGTTTTTAAACTGTTTATGGGGATGAAAATTTGCGTGGCCATTTTGGGGTTGATAAAATGGGGAATTGTGAGAGCCTCACCCACCCTCTTTAATTCCAGGGTTCTCCTCTTGGTAGCCAACAGTTCCTAGAGCCTTGGTGACCATTTTTATGTTAGTAGCAAGAAGAAACGGGGTGCTATGACTCACTGGTTAAAGACACTGAGCTTGTCAGCTGGAAAGCTGATAGCCCAGGTTTGAGACCCAAGCACTGCTCGACAAGATTCCTGCCTCAGCTCCTGCCCACCTAGCAGTTTGAAAACACCTAAACGCGAGTGAATGAATAGGTACTACCTTATTGGGAACTTAACAGCATTCTGTCACACACCTCTGGCATGTAGCCATGCTGGCCACAAGACCATGGAAAATATCTTTGGACAATTCTGGCTCCCTTGGCCAAGAGACTGAGATGAGCATTGCGCCCGTCGGACATGACTGAACAGGGAAATCTTTACCTTTAGCAGGAAGAAACGAATTTAAATCTTCCACTCGGTCTCTTGCTTGTACAGTTAGTTTAGCCTCAATCAATCCCGAGGTTGATTGATTCTTAATCCCCACCAGTTACTGAGTTATACTGTTTCCGTGCTACCCCAATTTTCCCCTGAGCTCAGTTTTATATATCTTTTCTTTCCCAATATCCATAGCTATTACCCTGCAGCAAATATCAAATTTGATGAGCTTGCAAAAAACCAGTGTAGAGTTCTCAGGTATGAAAAACTCCTTTAGAGTGTGAAAATAAAGCAAAGAAGCTTAATGCTGTACAGTAAGTCACGTACAAATGGGAAAACAAGGATATAGATGACCAAGACTCTTTCCTCCTCTATACATTCAAACATTCATGTGTTGTTCCTTTATTATTAAATTATCCAATTGACCTTACAGGTATACCAAGATCCTGATGAAAGATATCGATATCTTAAATTCAGCGGGCAAAATGGACAAGATGAGGTTGTTGAACATCCTGATGCAGCTGCGGAAGTGTTGCAATCACCCGTACCTGTTTGATGGTGCTGAACCAGGCCCTCCTTACACCACTGATACCCATTTAGTGACCAATAGTGGCAAAATGGTTGCCCTGGACAAATTACTATCGAAACTCAAAGAACAGGGTAAGACAAGACAATCTCCTTCCCTTTCCTCCCAGTTTTGGGACCCCTTGTGGGACTTTGTGTCAACGCTGAAGCTGACCTGGGTGAAGCTATCTTTGAGCTTCAATGTTGCCACACTGGAGGGAGGGATAAGTAGGGGGGGGTGTTAGAGATAGCGGGGTTTGTGTAGTCAAAATAAAATACTTTCTCCTGGGAACAAAGGGCGTTCTCAATCCTGGCCGGAGGAAGGAGGAGTGATGTCATCAGATCAGCGGATACTGCAGTGATTGGGCCATGTGACTGATTGTTTGGGGTTGAGGGAAAAACTTTTACTTTTCATTAGGTGAAAACCAAGTTGGTTTTCACCAGATATGTGCTAATATGAAATTTCCAATAATTATTATTTGAGGAATCTACCTGCCTTGGAGTTCTTGCTTGTAATGGATCTATTATTTGAAACTGTGACACTTGGTTGTTGTGGGATTCTGTGTCCCTCTCCTGGGGGCTCTTCATAGGGCTTTCATCCCTCTCTAAGCGGTTTACATATATATATACACACGCATATATATATACTTAAAGTCACAACCCCTGGTATGCCCAAGTATGGGAGGAAGGTCATGGCCTTCATGGTCATGGGTATGGCTAGCTGATGAGAGCTAAATAGCTTGAAATAGATCTATACTAGTCTCCCTTTATTTATTTATCAGCATAAATATAACATATATGTGTGTGTGTGTGTGTGTGTTTGTGTGTGTGTGTATACGTATACGTATACATATACATATACATATACATATACATATACATACATACATACATACATACATACATACATACATACATATATATATATATATATATTCCCGGACATAGTATAGTATAGCCTTATTGTCATTGTACATCATGTATACAATGGAATTGGATAATACTTGACAATTTAATGTAGATGCTTCTCATTACCATTAACCTAAACTATAATTAAAGGTGCTTCAACCACTCCTTTGTCCCTCAGGTTCCAGAGTTCTTGTTTTTAGCCAAATGACTCGCTTATTGGATATCTTGGAAGACTACTGCATGTGGCGAGGTTATGAATATTGCCGCCTAGATGGGCAAACACCGCACGAGGAGAGAGAGGTGGGAATAATTTTTCTAGTCCCTTGAACATTTATTTTGTTCTATCCTGGACACAGGCTGTGTACCAACTAACATTTCTTCACTATTTTCCTGAGTGCCAATTTGCTATGACAGGTGGTCTTATTTTCCATCAGGCCTTATAAACAGATTAATTTTTCATTATTGCATGCTGTGTCATTCAACTTTCTGATTTCAGTTTCAACTACAGAAAGCCCTTGACTTATGACCTTCATTCGAACTGGAACTTCCATCATTAAGTGATGCAGTTGTTAAGGGCGTTCTACCTGGTTTTTATGACCTTTTTTGCTGTGGTCATTAACTGAATCCCACAAAGTTGTTAAGTGACTCCAGCTTCTCCTATTGACTTTGCTTGTTGGAAATCCACTGGGAAAGTTGAAAATGGCGATCACACAATCCTGGCACGTTGCAATCATTGTAAATACATGACGGTTGTTGAGGGCTTGAATTGCAAGTGTATAAGTGCAGGGATGGGTCGTAAATCATTTTTTCCAGCCCCATCGTAACTTTGAACGGTTGCTTAAATGAATGGTCGCAGGTCGAAGGCTACTGTATCACTTTAAGGGAAAATAAGTGAAAGGCGCATTTACAAAGAATGCCAGTGCTGTTTGAAGATCTCCATAATTCACAGGCTGGGGATCCAGTTGCTTGCAGAACTCCTTGGGGAAGGGGAGGAAAGAGTTTTGATTCCCTGTGTTTCTATCATGGTCAGAGTTCTCACTGTATTAACTATTTTAGAAACAGGAGTGGACTGTTCTCCTGAACCTGTAGCTAACGTTATGGCTTGTTCAGAAGAACCTCCAAATGCCACCCCTGGCTGGCCCTGCCCATCCCAGCCCGTCACTCCCACCTCACCCCTCCCAGGAGTCTCCATGCGGCCCGTTTTGGATGTGAGGTACTGTATTTTTCAGAGTATAAAACACACCTTCCCCCCCCAAAAGATTGTGGAAATTTACACCGAATACAGCCATTTTGGCTTCCCGAAGCCCCGCCCCACATCCTGAGCCATTTTCCACAAAAACAGGTGTATTTGCCTTCCCCCAACCCCCAGGAGCACTCTGCAGGCTTCAGCAGGGCTGGGGGAAGGCAAAAATGCCCCCATTTTGGCAAAAAACAGGCCATTTTTCGCAAAAACTGGTGTTTTTGCCTTCCCCCCAGCCCTGCTGAAGCCTGCAGAGTGCTCCTGGGGGCTGGGGAGGACAAACCCTTTTTTTTCCTTACTTACCTCTTCAAAATCTTGGTGCGTCTTATACACCTATATATTATAGTCCAAAAAATACAGTAAGTGCAGGGCTCGTGTGGAGGCTCAGGGAGGGGGAAAAACGAGCCTCCTGGAAGTTCAGGCCCGTTTCTGGCCTCCGGAGCCCGGGGGAAGATGTTTTCACCCACCCAGAGGCTCGAAGAAAGCCTCTGGAGCCTGGGGAAGGCGAAAAGGGCCCCTCTGCCGTGGTGCAGGAGGCCGACTAGGCCACTCCCATCATGGCCATGCCCACTCAGCAACTGGGTAGAGAATCTATTGCTGAAATTTTTGAAGCCCACCCCTGTTTAGAAACCAGGTAAAAACAACAACAACAACAACAATGGAAAACAGGTTCTTGATCCCTTGCAGGAAACAGTATTTTTAACACAGTCTCCTTAAAAAAAATATCTCTTTTTTTAGGAAGCAATAGACACCTTTAATGCTCCAAACAGTAGGAAGTTCGTTTTTATGTTGAGTACAAGAGCCGGAGGCCTGGGGATTAATCTAGCAACAGCTGATGTTGTGATCCTCTATGATTCAGATTGGAACCCACAAGTCGATCTACAAGCGATGGTAAGTGGAGATCTTAAATGTTTGTTGCTTCACTCTTTTCATATAAGCTAACAAAAAAAAAACCCCTATGTAAACACTACATTTGAAAGGTTGATTAAAATAGACTAAATAACGGTACATTCACCTTTGCCTTTATATTGGTATTCGGCACCTTTTCACTTACACTTTTGTTAATTTACCCTGATTAGGATCGTGCACATCGGATTGGTCAAAAAAAGGCCGTGCGGGTATTTCGGCTTATCACTGACAACACTGTTGAAGAGAGAATAGTAGAAAGAGCCGAGATAAAACTGAGGCTGGATTCAATTGTTATTCAGCAAGGTACGGTTTAATATATTTGTGGTATTCGGAGATAAAATTAAGAGAAGCCAGGATCTGACCTGTAGCATTCGGTAATGAAACTAGAAAAATCTGACTTCCTTTGAGATTTTTCCCTCCTTTAACTTTAAAAGAGAATAGCAACTGGAGTGGACAAAACATGGAGGATATAAGCCAAGGGGTGCCCAACCTTGACAACTTTTAAAACTTCAGGACTTCAACTCCCAGCATAGCTGGCTGAGGAATTCTGGGAGTTGAAGTCCACTAGTCTTAAAGTTGCCAAGTTGGAAAAACACCCCTGATATAAGCAGTTACAGGTAGTCCTTGATTTACAAGAGTTCGTTCGTAACTGAGCCCAAAATGTCTGTTGCTAAGATGTTAAGTGAGCTTTGCCCATTTTATGATCTTGATTGCCACAGTTGTCAAGTGAATCACTGCAGTTATTAAGTTAGTAACAGGGATGTTGAGTGAATCTGGCTTCCCTATTGACCTTGCTTTTCAGAAGGTCACAAAGGGGAATTGCAGGATACTGCAATTATCATAAATATGAGTTAGTTGCCAAGCATCTGAATTTTGATCATATGATCATGGGGATGCTGCAATGGTTATAAGTGTGAAAAATGGTCATAAGTCATTTTTTCAGTGTTGTATCTTCAAACAGTCACTAAACGAATGGTGGTAAGTTGAGGACTACCTGTAAATATTGTTCACATCTGAACAAAAATGCTGCACCAGGAAAAGGAATTCCTATTTTATTTGTTTAAAGTTGTAGCTAAATTACACAAATGCCGTTTTAATATGTTTGTGGTTCAGTATCTGACTTTGTTTTCTATTTTCGATGTGACTTCACTACCAAATAAATGCTTTGCTTGATATATACTTAGCAAGCACATTGTGCTGCTGGTCAATTAAAATTTAATGTTTCTGTAAAAGTTGGATAATATCGTATGGTGCTCACTTCAAATTGCACATGTCAAAGTCAATCCATTCTCTAAATCTTTGCTTTAAATTTGGCACTAAGATATGAAACATTTAAATTTGCTGTTGCACTTTCACTCTTTAATTGTAATTTTATTAAATAGCCTGCTTAGATAGGGATATGATTTTATAATCCTAGTATAAAACCCACAGTGGGTTTGGAATTAAAATTCTCTGTGTTTTATGTATTAGGAAGGCTTATCGATCAGCAGTCCAACAAACTAGCAAAAGATGAAATGTTGCAAATGATCCGTCACGGAGCAACACACGTCTTCGCTTCCAAAGACAGTGAACTGACTGATGAAGACATTACCACTATTTTAGAAAGAGGTGAAAAAAAGGTGAGATAATGTGGAACATTAATCACTGTGCCTTGTTCATTTTTTCCATTATCTGTAATAAATATCAGCCCTGAACTAACCAAAAAAAATGTTAGCTTAGCTAACTTTTCATACAGACTGATTAAAATCAACCATAGTATTTATATGCATGAAAAAGACATTTCTAAAATGTGCTTTCTTTCTTTCTTTCTTTTTTGGTACTTGTGACTTTCTTTAGACAGCTGAAATGAATGAACGTTTGCAAAAAATGGGTGAAAGCTCTCTTCGGAACTTCACAATGGACACTGAAATGAGTTTGTACAATTTTGAAGGGGAAGATTATAGAGGGAAACAAAAGGTATATTTTTCATATACATGGGGCATTGCAGTTGCATGAATTGCATTACAGAGAATAAGTTTTGATTTTAGTAGGATCATAAACATCTTAAAATAAGCGCTGCACGTTGCTGGGGTGAAATTTTAGGCTCTCATTATTGGTGTCCCCCCCCTCCTGAATTTAGGTTGGAGTTTCCTTGTGACTGGAAAGTCTATTATCCTCTGGATGTTGCCTGAGATGCAAAGATGGAAGCCAAGGCAATCTTTGGTTGCATTAACAGAGGGATAGAATCAAGATCACGTGAAGTGTTAGTGCTGCTTAATAAAGCCTTAGTAAGACCACACCTAGAATACTGCATCCAGTTTTGGTCACAATATTATAAAAACATGTTGAGACTCTGGAAACTGCAGACAAGAGCAACAGAAGATTAGTGAGTTGAAGGCTAAAACATATGAAGAACAGTTGCAGGAATTGGGTATGTCTAGTCTAGTAAAAAGAAGGACTAGGGGTGACATGAGAGCATTGTACCAATATTTTAGGGGTGCCACAAAGAAGTGGGAGTCAACCTATTTTCCAAAGCACCAGAAGGGAAGACAAGAAACGATGGATGGAAACTAATTGAGTTGTCTTAGAACTAAGGAGAAATTTGCCTTGCCTTCAAAAGTTATAGGGGCTCCCATCACTGGAGGTTTTTAAGAAATTGGACAACCACTTGTCTGGAATGGGTATAGAGTCTCTGGGTTGAGCAGGGTTTGGACTAGAAGACTTCCAAGATTATATATATATATATATATATATATATATATATATATATATATATATGTATGTATGTATGTATGTATGTATGTATGTATGTATGTATGTATGTATGTATGTATATATACATACATATATATATATATATGAATAAACAAACAAATAATACAAACAGTACATATACAACTGAATAAAAAAGAAAGAAAAAAAAAAGGGAAACGATCCAAGATCCTTTCCAGCTCTATTATTCTGTTAAATCTTCAGATCAGCCAGCATTCCCAGTGGACAGAAATAGAGGAAGATTTAATCTAGTAGTATCTAGACCATTGTTAACTTGAAGATGTATGGACTTCAATTCTCAGAGTCCCCCAGCCAGCATTAAATCAAACCACTATTTTTTTTCTTTTATTACCAAATGTCTTTCCCCCATTAGTTTTGCTGTTAATGCATGCAATAAGCATAGTCCAACCAGTGTAGAATATAGGATGAATGAAAGTGGTCCAAAAATTAATTATAATTAATAATGTGTGGGAAAATGTATCCTAGTCAAGCTCATAATGGAATTCTCAAAAGAGTCCCATAAATGCAATTAATGTTTGTTTCTCTAACTGTCACCCAGGCTCATACACGTGAAACAATGTACGTGCTCTTTTATTTCTTCATTTTCTCAAATTCAATGCTGGTATGGTTTAACATATGGCAAGGAAGTTCATTACTTCTGTTTACTATTCACGTTTCAATATTTTAAAAAAGGCTTCCTTCTGTTCAGGAGAAGGACATGAAAATAATACAGAAAGCATTAACCCAGCACACAACAATTTATTCAGGTTTTTGTGAAAGAAGCACCTGTGTCAGCAAGAACCTGTCAATCTTCCCTGCCCTTTTAACTAGTTTATTTATTTCTTCTAGCTGAGCATGATGGAATGGATCGAGCCCCCCAAACGAGAACGCAAAGCCAACTACGCTGTGGATGCCTATTTTAGGGAAGCTCTCCGTGTCAGTGAGCCTAAAATCCCAAAGGTCAGCAGTGTAACCTTCTACGTTACACAGAGCTAATATATTCCATTTTCATGAGTGCGCAAATACAAATGAGAACATCGCATCAATACTCTTGTGTGTTTAATTTCAAAGGCTCCGCGACCTCCCAAGCAGCCAAATATTCAAGATTTCCAATTCTTTCCACCGCGGTTATTTGAACTTCTTGAAAAAGAAATCCTCTATTATCGGAAGACGATAGGCTATAAGGTAAGAAAATACAACTTTAATATTAAATAAATAAAATTCTAATATTAAATACCTCGCCCAATTTTTTTTTTAAAAAAAGGCATCTTTTTAAAAAATCAACTGTGTAGCACTGGCTCATTCCAAATAAGGATTTAGGTCCATGATGGTGAACCTTTGGCATGCGTGCTGGAAGTAGCCCACAGAGCCAGCTCTCCGGTGACGTGAGCCGTTGGCTGTTCTCTTCCTGGCTCCGGCACACTGGCCAGCTGGTATTCACGCAGGAGAGAGCGCCGGAAACCGGAAGAGCAGCTGCCCGGTGCGCATGCGCACACCAGGTGGCTGCTCTTCTGGTTTCCGGCGTGTACATGCGCACTGGCCACCTGGCCTTCCGGTTTCTGGTGTGCATGCGCATGTGCCCCGGAAGCCTGCTTTTCCAGTTTCTGGTGCACATGCACGCTCCTGTTTTGGCACTTGGTGATGAAAAGGATTGTTAGCACTTGTATAGGTTATGACACAGTTCACTTCTTCACTGCCTAAGCACTGTATTTCTGCTGTGTCTTCTCCACACATACACACACATGTGTGCTCTCTCATATCTTCATGACACCCAGAAGCTTTTGGAAGCTTTAAAAAGAGCTCTGGACACGTATTGGCTACTTACGTATTGCCGTTACTGGCACACTTGTGTGGAAGAAGTGCCTGCGAGTCATTGAGGAGGAAGAGATGAGTTATGAGAGGTTACGTTCATCTCGCCTGGAGAACTTTCTGAGGCCTGTAAACACAAGTAAAAAGAATGTTTCTCTGCCATTGCCTCGATGCCAGAGAAATATTTCCTCTCCTAAGAAATCCCCAGTCGATGAAAAATGCATCCATCTTGCCTTTTGGCGTTTCAGAGAAAGGCCATAAAGGGAGCCGGATAGGCCTCTACCCAGAACGCTTAATAGCGTGGCTGGCTAAGCTATTCATTCATTTCATTGCTGGTTTTCAGGTCCCCAGGAATCCTGACCTTCCGAATGCAGCCCAGGTGCAGAAGGAGGAACAGCGGAAGATTGATGAATCGGCTCCTCTTTCTGCCGAAGAGGCCGAAGAGAAAGAAAGGCTGCTCACCCAGGTAAATGGCTTCTGGGCTTCATGTTTATTTCTTATTAAAAACAAAAAAGAAAGAAGAAGAAGCTGTGATTATCAACCCGTCTACTTGCTGTGCAAGACATTACCGTAATTATCCCCTGGAAAACTGCAAATGCTGTCTGATCGTATGGATTAATTTGTAATTGTGTTGACTCGAAGCCAGAGCCCCCCCCCCCCCAAACTCCATCCCCAAAGGGGGAGCAAATGAGATATTTAATGCATATATTTTACATTGAAACTCATACATTCTCCTCTAAATAAGATAATGTTGTTGACCATAACGTGACAGCCATCCCCTACAGCTGTTAGAGGCAGGGGAAAATAAATAATTGTGTAAGCCCCAGCTGGGGGGGGGGGGGAACACGCTACCAATAAAGGAAGATATTTGTAGCTCAGGGCTGCTTGGTGCTCTCTGAGCTTGGTTGCTTCCTTGCAGACGTTTCATTACCCAAATGAGGTAACTTAATCAGTACAGGCAGTCCTTGATTTATGACCACAATTGAGCCCAAAATTTCTGTTGCTGAGCAAGTCTTTCTTAAGTGAATTCCGGTCCATTTTGCAATCTTTTCCCCCCCACAGATGTTAAATAAATCCAACTGCAGTTAAGTTAGTAAAATGGATAATAAGTGAATCTTGCTTCCCCATTGTCTTTGCTTGGCAGAAGGGCACAAAAGGAGATCACATGATCCCAGGACACTGCAGCTGTCATAAATATGACTCAGTTGCCAAGTGTCTGGATTTTGATCACGTGACCATGGGGATGCTGGAATGGTCATAAGTGTGAAAAATGGTCTTAAATCACTTTTTTCAGTGCTGTTGTAACTTCAAATGGTTACTAAATGAACAGTTGTAAGAGGTGGCTCAGTGGCTAAGATGCTGAGCTTGTAGATCAGAAAAGTTGAAGTTCAGCGGTTTGAATCCCTAGCGCAGCGTAATGGGGTGAGCTCCCGTTACTTGTCCCAGCTTCTGCCAACCTAGCAGTTTGAAAGCATGTAAAAATGCAAGTAGAAAAATTGGGACCACCTTTGTGGGAAGGTAACAGCGTTCCGCGCACCTTCGGCGTTGAGTCATGCCAGCAATATGACCATGGAGATGTTTTTGAACAGCGCTGGCTCTTCGGCTTTGAAACGGAGATGAGCACTGCCTCTTAGAGTCAGAAATGACTAGCACATACGTGCAAGGGGAACCTTTACCTTTTTACCTTTAAGTAGAGGACTACTTTTACTAGCACTGATGATGTTGCCTAGTTTAATGATAGGTCTGCAAGAAAACAGCCAAGCTCAGAGAGCACCAAGGACCATCCTGAAAAAAAGCTATCCATCTTTAGTGGTTATTCTGTGAATTCCCGTTTGCAAATATTGAAAGAGGAGGGATTAGTTTTCAAAATGCAATTGCCAACTTCTCAGCAGCTAGGTAGGGATAGAAAGTGGGAACTCAACAAAGAGAACAGTCGAAACTGACACAGTTCAGACTGAATCGAAAGGTTTGGCTTTTACCAAAATAAACCTCTCTCTTGCAATGAATTACTATTGACTGAGTTCCTAAGTTGAGGACTACCAGTAGTGGATGGTTCCAGGCACTTTATGTTTAACATTTCATCAGTAACTTTCTGGTACAAAGTTTGCAAGTTTAGATTTTGCTACGTTTTTAATGAGTGTTGTTGAATCAGTGTAATTAGTTTTACGCTTGAATTGCTGGGCTATTCAAACATATTTTTTAACACTCTTTGCATGTTATGAGATAGGAAGCATAGAGTTTTTGTTGCCTTCTTCTCCAACAAAATATTCTTAATATATCCTTCTATATTAGCACTTAGACTTACATAGTAAAGATACAGATACTTGAATCCTCCACTTGAAAAGTTGACTTAACAACTGTGTTTTGATCATTTAAATTGCCAGTGTCAGATGAAGTGAATGTTACAATGAAAATACAGATGGTGGTTCCTAAGCTCTCTACAGAGAGAGTAAACATTTTTTACAACACCGTTTAATGTTTGAAAATAGGTACATGAAACATCTAAATCTTTTCTCCCTTGTCTGTTTAAATTTCTGTTTACATTTTTCTATCCACATATTTTTGGTTGAGTCCAATCAATATGACCATCTTGCTCTTTGTTTGAGAATATGTATGTATGTATGTACGTACGTACGTACGTACGTACGTATGTACGTACGTACGTACGCATGTATGTATGTATTTACAACGTGTAACCCCAACATGGTAGAACATCAGTTAAAGCAAAGAAAAACAGCTTGATATTAAAAGTGTGCATTTCAGCTATTATCTAAAAATATACAGCTGTTTCAGCAGCTGGTAGCAGCTGGTTGATATTGTCTGGGTTCTGAAGTTAAATAGAATTCAGTCTGATTAGTACATGGTAGAGATTCCTACAGGAAATTCCAGGTTTATAGGCTGGATTGGGACGCTGTGGCTCAGTGGCTAAGACACTGAGCTTGTCGATCAGAAAGGCCAGCAGTTCCGTGGTTCAAATCCCTAGTGCCGTGTAACTGAGTGAGTTCCCGTTACTTGTCCCAGCTTCTGCCAACCTAGCAGTTCGAAAGCGTGTAAAAATGCAAGTAGAAAAATAGGAACCACCTTTGGTGGGAAGGTCACAGCGTTCCGGGCGCCTACAGCGTTTAGTCATGCCGACCACATGACCATGGAGACGTCTTTGGACAGCGCTGGCTCTTCGGCTTTGAAACGGGAGACGAGCACCGCCCTGTAGAACGGTGCTAGCACAGACGTGCGAGGGGAACCTTTACTTTTAACTTTGAAACAACCACTAAATGAACTGTTGTTAAGTCGAGAACTGCCTGTAGCTAATAGGAGTCATGCTGAAGTTGATCCATGCTTCAAAAAGTACCTCATTTCTTGTTGCTGGTTTGTTGTTTTATACAAAGGGTTGGACGGATATTTTTTCTGTCTTAAGAGCAGAAGTTCTTCCATCATAGAGTGGTTCTTTCTGGGTGAAGGAAATGTTTTATTGTGTACACTGGCCAATTTTCAGTAGATCTGATCTCAGAAATAAGTGTCATATCTAGCATTTTACAGTAATTCTGCAATTGGTCAAACACTGATTATTAGTGGCACACTGTATAAAATATTTGACATTTGTCTCTCCAGTAATTAACTTTGGTTACTGCCAACCTTTAAAGGGTCCTGATTTAATTATTTAAAAAGTTTAATGATGTTTAAGGAACTGTTTTGAGTGCCAATTCTTTGTTTATATTCCTTCCATAGTCAATCGATTTTTTTTCATGCCCCCCCCTCCATATTTTATCAAAAGTATGCATGGGAACTGGGGATTTTCTTCCCTTCCAGGTGTTAATTTCATTCACCATTTGCTTTGTAAGTGTTTGAAACAGAATGTTCCTGCATTTAGTTCCAGAAGATTGCCTGTGACATCTGGACAAGGGCCCTCACATTCTTAAAGGCGGTTTTTTTATTTTTTGGGTTAGTTACTTGTAATTGTTCAGGTGTGATACAAGTGAAAGCCCGCTAAGATTTGGACTGAACTTTGTTTCTTTGGAGACTTGCCATTTACAAGCATGAATAGAACAACTTCTCTCCCTTACATGCGAGGAGCTGTGTTTAAAAATAACTCTGCTTTTTATGACTTGAGTAATAAACCCCGGATAATAGAAGTTTATGGAAATACTGAAGATCATTAACCCCTGTAATTATTATGTGACATTGTACCAAGGCATTAATGAGCAAATCCAACTGCATCCTCCTAAGATGCGAGCTCTGACAAAAACAACTTCTTTTAACAGGGTTTTACAAACTGGAACAAAAGAGACTTCAATCAGTTTATTAAAGCTAATGAAAAATATGGCCGTGACGACATTGATGATATTGCCCGTGAGGTGGAAGGAAAGTCACCGGAGGAAGTTATTGAGTATTCAGGTGCGTTAATTGTTCCTTGATTAATTAAGAATGATTGCAAACAGTTCATTTCATTTCATGGCAGCCCCTGAGATATTGGAACACTGCTATCATGTCTCCCCCGAGTCCTTCTTTTCATTAAATTAGACATACCCAGTTCCTGTAACTGTTCTTCATATGTTTTAGCCTCCAGCCCCCTAATTCTCTTTGTTGCTCTTCTCTGCACTCTTTCTACAGTCTCCACATCTTTTTTACATCGTGTCAACCAAAACTCAATGCAGTATTCCAAGTGTGGCCTTACCAAGGCATTATAAAGTGGTATTAATATGAAAATGGATAAAATTCTGTCTTTTGCACAAGTTGCTTTGATGGCACCTTTTGAAATGTTCCATTTGCAGTTGTTCGACAGCCACAGCAAAAACTCAAAAAGATGTTACAGTGCTCCATGAGACATTTGGAGGAACTACCGTGTTTCTCCAAAAATAAGACTGGGTCTTACCATATTTTTCAGACTATAAGATGCACTGGAGTATAAGACGCACCAAGGTTTTGAGGAGGCAAATTTTAAAACATTTTTTTGCACTCTGCAAACCTCCCCCAAATGGCCCGTTTTTTATGAAAATGGGACCATTTCCCCCCCAAAAAGGCATAGATAGCTTTTAGGGGGCTTGCAGAGTGCTCCTGGGAGGTGCCCCCCCCTCGAATGAGCAAAAAATGGCCCATTTTTAATGAAAACAGGTCTGTTTTTTGTCAAAAAAAATAGCACTCATAGCCGTTAGGAGGCTTATAGAGTACTCCTGGGGGCTGGGGGGGGGGGAATTGAGCAAAAAACAGCCTGTTTTTCACTCATTTCTGCCTTCTGCAGCCCCCAGGAGCTCTCTGAAGCTTTCATGGCTATGCCATTTTGGTGAAGAGGATGGGGTTTTGGGAGGCAAAAAATGCTGTATTCGGTGTATAAGGCGCACCCAGATTTTCAGCCTCTTTTTTGAAGCAAATGGGTGTGTCTTATACTCCCAAAAATACGGTATATTAATTTTTGCTCCAAAAGATGCATTGGGGCAGTGATGATGAAACCTTTTTGGCACCGAGTGCCGAAAAGAGAACATGCATGTGCGCTCATAGGGATGCAAAGCCAGAAGAGGAGCTGCCCAGAGGGCATGCATGCACCAGAAAATGAACGTCTGGTTTCCAGTGCACGCATCTGCGGCAGCCAGCTAGACTTCCGGTTACTGGTGTGCATGCTAATGCCAGAAAATGGAATACCAGCTCTTCCAGTTTCTGGCGCTGCTGCATGTATGAAGGCCAGTTGATCGTTGTCGTGCGTGCATGTGGGGCAGAAACCCAGAAGAGAAATGGGCAACGCTGTGCATGCCAAGAGACATGGCTCTGCGTGCTACTTCGGGCACGCGTGCCATAGGTTCACCATCATGATATTAGGGCTTATTTTCTTGTTAGGTCTTATTTTGGGGGTAAATACAGTACTAAATGCGTCAATCTGGCTGACAATCTTAACATGGGCTTATTTTGGGGGTAGGGTTTTTATTACCAGCATCCTGAAAAATCATGCTAGGGCTTATTTTCCAGTTGGGTCTTATTTTTGGGGAAGCAAAGTAGCAGATTCACCACATAAAACTGAATACTGGAAAAATTGGGACATATTAATACGCAATGCCTGATTTACCTATGGATTTCACTATTCATTAAAATATAGGGCTGGCTGTCAGCTTGGCCGGCTTAAAAAAAAAAAAAGGATTCCATCGATTCAGGGGGATTCATGGAGCTCACTGGCTGTTTGCCTTGATGGCACTGGATCTGCCTCTGAAGATTGTCTGCGGGGAGACTAATGGGCTCCTTGTGCAGTTGGTTGGCCACTGTGAGAATAGACAGCTAGACCAGATGGGCATGGTTTATGTTTTTGCTGCATAGAGTCAACTTGAAATGCAAGAAACTGCATCTTGTAGCAGACAGAAAGGCCTCTTGGCTTTAGCCTGTACCTTTTTTTTCAGTCCCTCTTCCACCCTCCCTTGAATAATGCCTAATTGGCTTTAAGCTTAATTGCTTATTTTAAAGTTGCATTTTCCCTCCAACTTCCAATGCCCTCTTTGAAAGAAATGTCTGGAAAAATATATATAGGAAATTTGGATGGCTTCATCTACTTATACAAATTCAGTCAGATGCGTATTTTTTCCCTTGTTTTGAATTACTGAAAGATCTGAAGACATTGTCATAAAAAAAGGTTTATGGCATAAAATGTAACTTGGTAAGTTTTCAGAATATTTAAAACGTTCTCACTATAGAGATGCTGTAATTGTGATTAGCTCAGCTTATGGGACTCTGCTTTAATTGCTTTGAAGTAATATTCCTTTTATTATGGAACATGTAAGATGATGATGGTGATTACTATTATTATTATTGTAATTTCAGCTGTATTTTGGGAACGTTGCAATGAACTCCAGGACATTGAGAGGATCATGGCTCAGATTGAAAGAGGAGAAGCCAGAATACAGAGGAGGATTAGCATCAAAAAAGCACTGGATGTCAAAGTAAATCTGTCCATTGATATTCTCCTAATTAATCTTGTCCTTCAAAAACCAGCAGGTGGTGATTCTCCCTCCTTCCCGCTGAAAAAAATTATTCCCTGTCCTTTCCTAATTTTTCATTTCAAAACTTCATACCAATTCAGAAGTAGGCAAACTTATTCTTTGTCTTGATACATGTTTATAAAGTTGTAAGAATTGAAATGCCCCCAATATATTAATTTACATCAAGTTTGTGTTAGACATTTAGCAACCACATAAATATTTTTTCTTCCAGCTATCTGTCCTTAATCTGGTCTTCAGTAGTGCAGCCACTGTAATTGAATCCGTCCTTCTTATTGTTTAAATTGTACAGTACACAATTCCCAGTGAGCCTTTCGTTTCTTTGCAATAATGGTGAATATCTGTATCTCAGGTGTAGGAAGAGGGTGAAGGTTCATTCTCCTTAGCTTGGGGGTTGGTTTCTGAATGTTTTGTGACCAGGCTAGATAACATCTTCAGTGGAGTTTAGCGGGTGTTGGTGTCAACTCGCAAAGCCCTCCTGGCCTGCTCTCGAGTTGCCATAGGCAGGAGAGGGGAGCTGCCACGACCAGAAACACATTCCACGCATACCTTTCTCCATATTGTATCCCAGGACACCAGAGCCAGCTGGAGAGGCTGTTGGAGAATGTGATTTATGATGTACCCTGAGAGGAGGGGGAAAACAGGGATATAGTTGGGCCGTAAATCATGTGGGAGCAGAGCTAACTCCACTCAGGAACGGCTGACATGTTGCTCCTATAAATCACTGGATTTCCTTTGAAACTTGGCTTGAGGCTCAGATTAATTAGGGCACCGGAACCCTGACAATTAGTGTTCTTCTGCTTATAAGGGCTTCAGGTATGAGTGTGTCAACTGAGAGTCTTGTGATGGGCCAGGTATGGGTGTGTCAGGTGGGAGTCTTGGGGGGAGGTTACATCAGGTTAGGGTCATTGAACTGCTGGTGGGAGGGAGCTTGCGGGAGTTGGTTGAGGTTCGGTGCTGTCTCTGGTTAGCTGTGTGGTTGATTTGGATTCTGAATAGTTTGTATGCTAGTTGTAGCAGCCTACAAACCCTTCAGAAGTCAACCACACAGCTAACCAGAGACAGTACCGACCCACAACCAACTCATGCAAGCCCTCCCCATCAATTCACCTCCCAGAGATCCCCACCCGTGTAACCTCCCCATCACTAGACCCACCACTCGACACACTCACACCTGAAGTCTTTATAAACAGAAGAACACTAACATCCCCTAAATTTCCGCTGAAGATGCTACCTATCCTGGCGATGAAAAGTTCGGAAACCAACCCACAAGCTCGGAGAACGAACCTTCAGCTTTTCCTTTCTTTGATATAAGTCACTCTTCTTTTTTCTTGCACTTTCCCATCATTAGAGCCATTTCCAGACAGCCTATTTCATACAATGTCTCCCAAACAGGATAATTTGTCCCAATATAAGCATAACACTTTTCTGGTGTTACATCGCCAGTATTAAGACCTTAGAACTACCAAATACATTTTGAGCGGAAATGATTTGTTTGTTTTAACTTTGGTGTAATTACAGTGAATTTCCTGCCCTTGAAATAAGAGTGCATAGCTATTGAATGAGATGCTGACAGAAATGCCTAGCAGAAGAAATCTGATACATGCATATATGTTTATATATATATATATGTTTATATAACATTTTTAACACTTTTAGATTGCAAGGTATAAAGCCCCTTTCCATCAGCTGCGAATTCAGTACGGAACCAACAAAGGCAAAAATTACACAGAAGAAGAAGATCGGTTCTTGATATGCATGTTGCATAAAATGGGATTTGATAAAGAAAACGTGTATGAAGAGCTACGACAGTGTGTGCGCAACGCACCCCAGTTCAGATTTGATTGGTTCATTAAATCCAGAACTGCCATGGTAAGCAAAGGATCTGCTGATGCGGGCTTGGTTTATTTCTGCGTGTCTTTTGTTTTTTTAAACTCCTTTTGGTTTTATAGATCTGATTGTGTCATGTTATTTTTTTATTTTGAAATAGTTGATTACTACTTATTTTGCACAATGAGAAAAAAAATATTAAAAATATGCTTGTCTTGAGCTGTTTTGCTCCAGTGCCACGACTGCATGTCTATCCATTTTCCATCTAAGAATATGTGATGTCCTGATTTTAGAAGTTTCAGAATAGAGATGGAAGGGACCTTGAGGGTCTTCTGGCCCAACCCCTATTCAAGCAGGAGACCCTATACCATTTCAAACAAGTGGCTATCCACTCTCTTTTTAAAAACCTCCACTGATGAAGCACCCACAACTTTTGAAGGCAAGGCATTCCATTGGGTAGATTGTTCTCACTGTTAGGAAATTTCTCCTTAATTCCAGGTTGTTTCTTGATTAGTTTCCATCCATTGTTTCTTGTCTTGCCTTCGTGGCTTTGGAAAATAGGTTGGCCCCCTTTTCTTTGTGGAAGCCCCTCAAATACTAGAACACTGCTATCATTTCACCCCTAGTCCTTCTTTTCTCTAACTAGCTGAATCCAAATCCTGCAACTGTTCTTCATATGTTTTAGTCTCTAGGCCTTTATTCTTCTCTGCACTTTTTCCAAATCTCAACATCTTTTTTGTAATAGAATAGAATAACAGAGTTGGAAGGGAACTTGGAAGTCTTCTAGTCCAACCCCCTACTTAGACAGGAATCCCTACAACACTTCAGATAAATAGATATCCAACATCTTAAAAACTTCCAGTGTTGGAGCATTCACAACGTCTGGAGGCAAGTTCTTCCATTGGTTAATTGTTCTAACTGTCAGGAAATTTCTCTTTAGTTCTATGTTGCTTCTCTCCTTGATTAGTTTCCACCCGTTGCTTCTTGTACTACCATCAGGTGCAGAAACTACATCAGGAACTGACATAACGCAATACTGGCATCCCAAAGGTACTTTTTCAAAGTATTTTGTCTCTTTGTTAGAGATAAAGAAAGTCCAGTTACATTTTGAAAAAGCACCTTTGGGACAATCATAACCTGGATAGCTGAGGATCTCCGTAGACATAAATACTGGCATGTAACGAACTACAATTGGGGTCTGTTTGATGACATCGTAATGCCAAGGTACCTGTGATTTGTTTAGGTGAATCTCACTCTTTAGGGTTACTGTTATACTCTGGATAACATCCACATTGGAATATTTTTAAAGCTCCATTGGAGATATTGGGATCCATTTAAACCATCTATCTATGCTTTATGTTGATTGTCTTTTTAAATTCTGCCTGAAGTGAAGAGGAATTTTCTCTGCAAAAACAAATGTACAATTGTTTTGACTTTGGGCAGATAAAATGAAACGACATATTAAATTTTAACTGCTGAGGATATCATTGTTAAATTGTCTCTGCGGTGTATCATTTCTAAACCTCAGCATGAGTTTCTAGAACTGTTTTCTTTAGCATAAGAGAACATGAAAAGATGAACCAGACACAATAAATGTTGAGTTCCTTCTGGGAATATTCCGACTTAATGGCAAATCCCAATGCTTCCATAAGAGACCAATACTAAGCAAATATATGATACTCTCTAGCTTATGTAAAAGAATATCTCATTTTCCATAATTAGCTGCTTCAGCTTTCCATAACTTGGTGTCTTCTACATACAGCTACAATTCTGTCAGAGTTTGTTGCATACATTCAAATCCAGAAGCACACAGATAACTGATTCAGGTGGATTCATTAACTTTATATACATAAGAATAGATGAATAAATGTACAATACCAACAGATGGTTCTTCCAAGTAAACACAAGGCAGGAGAGTTACAGGCAAACATAAGCAGTTAGTTTCATTTCAGCAGACAAGCCTAGACAGACAGCTAGTTTACTTCTCAGAGCAGCAGACTGCTTAAGTTTCTGTTACAATTCTCTGCACAGACTGTCTGTTTAAGCTCCTATTGGCTGACTTAGCTGCTATCCTATTCATTGGCTGACCTTGTTCCCATGTCTCTCCCAGTCATGAATATTTTAACAAATCCCCCCCCCCCCTCTTTTATTGTTGTTATAAACACATCAAGTTATTGGAGAAAGCTGATTTTGAATAACAAAATGTGTTAACTAAGATGCCCAAGAAGTTGGAACAACATAGTAAAAAGCCTATAAAATTAGCAAGGATAAATGGCTAAGAGAGAGGACTCGAAGAAAGTGGGTAAAGGGACTCCTTTCCAATTTCTTCACATGAGGACCTGACTCCTAGTAAAATGCACTGATGGAGAATTCAGGACAGGCAGGAATTTGTTGACACATGATATAATGATAAGACACTAGTTTAGATAAGCCTTCTCCATATGTCCCCTCCAGATGTGTGGGTGTTGCAACTCCTTGACTTCCCAACCATGTTGGACCCATGACATCTGGAGGATAGCATGTAGTAGAACAAGGGTGTCAAACTCAAGGCTTGTGGGCTGGATCCAGCTTGCAGAATGCTTAAATCTGGCCTGCGGGGCCAGCCTGGAAATAGTAAAGGACCGCTCTGTGGTGCCTCTGGCAGCCATAATGCAGGCCAGAGGAGTCTGCACGGGGGCAGGGGGGGTCTGTGTACGTCCCCCCCCTGCTTCATTTTCAGCCTGGATGGCCTCCAGCGCCCTGCTGGCCCAAACAGGGCAGTGAGCCAGTGAGTCTCTTTTTATATCCAGTCATCAATTCTATTCCCTTATTGGGTTCATTCTTGAATCTTCTCAAAATACTCTTAGTCTCTGCTTCTATCAGGTATATATGCCTAAAATGCCAACATTTTGAACAAAACTAAAACTTTTTTTTTTGTAAAATTCTTAGCTACATAAAAGGATAAGAGTAAACATTTTGCATCTACATCTGCGCTTAAATATGCCAAAGGGAAAAAGCAAACACGATACGTTTCTGCAATTTGTTCAGAAGATCTTCATTACGTTCCGATGGCCACAAGGTGTCTCTCTGGTTCTAAATAAATTAGCTGAATTTACTTCTCAGTGCGGCTCATCGGCTCTGCTTTCATTTGAAAAATTATTTTTCAGAAAACCCATATGATTCTACGGCAAGTTCTTATTTTCTTGCCAGCATCTATCTTACACAGTATGAATCTGTAAGTGGCACGATCATTTCTGTAAGGCTCCCGTTCCTTCTTCTTCCCCAATCTTTATCTTTAGATGCTCTGCTTTAGTAGCGGCCTTTCTTCTTAGTGACAGTGATAAAGATGGGATCGTTAAACACCACTGATTCGCGGATCTGTTCTTTTGAAGGCATGATGTGGGCCTGTTCCCAATGTACATTTTTTTCTATTAGTCCAGGTTCGTTGGTGTGTGTATTCTGTACCGAGCTAGTCAATATACTGTATCATTTTTCTTCATTAACATATGCCTTATGGTTTATATCAGTGAAAAACAATATTTCTTCCTTTTAGGACACAGAAAAGTTTTCCCTGCCCCTCATAGTGGAGATTCCGTATTTTGACAATTTCTTTATGATCGAAAAATAGTCACAGACTTCATTCTAGAGTTCGTATAATGGATAGAGATGCTGATAATAAGGGTAACACCGGCACTTCGTTACTCTACTTCCTACTGTTCTAAATGATGACTGTGTTGCAGTAACTACTCTTAATTAGAAAACAACCTGGAAACCTTCAAACCCTAAGGTTACTACTTATAGAAATGGAATAGTGGCAACAAAGAGGCATCTAGTAATGCTACGTGATTTGAATGTCAAAATATATGGCAAACATTTTACAGGAAGTTTCATGAAATAATTAAAAGCTCATAGCGGTGATTATAAAGAGCCCTTGTGAACAAGTACAGCTTCATATTGGAGATGCGAGTATAATCTTTATAATTTGGGGCAGCATGGAATACAAATAAGGAAACAAAACACTTGATGTGCCTTATACGTGTGAAGAGGTAGCACAGTCACAGATAATATCTAAATTCAGGTAGTCTGAAGTCGATACTACAGCAAAATACTGCTAATGTTTCTCCGTTAATTTGCAGAGTTGGTATTGTGCTCAGTGTCTCCCATAAATACATTTTCCAAGGCAGGGGATGTAGCTTGGCAGAAGTACCAGCCAATATTTATTGATCTAATACTCCTATTACAGTGATGGTCTGAATGGCACTGATAACTTCCAGTAAATCCTAATGTCTCCTTTGCCCTTATGTATCCATGGCCAAACAATGCTCTTGTTGGGGTAGAAATATGAGAAGACAGATTAACAGAGTTGGAAGGGACATTATAGGTCATCTAGTCCAACTCCCCACTCAAGCAGGAGACCCGTCACCATTTCTGACAAATGGCAGTCCAATCTCTTCTTGAAAGTCTCAAGTGATGAAGCTTCCACAACTTCCAAGGGCATGGTTATTCCATTGGTTGATTGTTCTCACTGTCAGAAAATTCCTCCTTATTTCTAGGTTGAATCTCTGCTTGATCAGTTTTCATCCGTTATTCCTTGTCAGGCCTTCAGATGCTTTGGAAAATAGCTTCACTCCCTCCTCTCTATGGCAGCCCCTCAATATTGAAAGTCTGCTTTTATGCCTCCCCTGGTCTATCTCTTCACTAGACTAGCCCTGCCCAATTTCTGCAACTGTTCTTTGTATGTTTTAGCTTCCAGTCCCCTAATCCTCTTGGTTGCTCTTCTCTGCATTCTTTCTAGAGTCTCAACATATTTTTATAGTGTGGTGACCAAAACTGGATGCAGTACTCTAGGTGTGGCCTTACTAGGGCTTTATAGAGTGGTATTAGTACCTCCCTTGATCTTGATTGTATCCCTCTGTTAATGCAATTTAGGATTGCATTGGCTTTTTTTGGCTGCTGCTGCACACTGCTGGCTCATGTGTAGCTGGTTGTCCACTAAGACTCCAAGATCCCTCTCACAATTACTGCTATTAAGCCTGATTTCACACAGTTTATATGGAAAGGAAGAAGCTCTTGGAAAAACTTCAAATTATGAAAAAAAGTTCAGAGTAAAGATGTTTCATACTTATATAGACTTGGAATACTTCCAAAATACTCAAGGTATTTTTGTTTTCACGATTCAGTTTTGAGGTTGGCTTCAACATAAGGAAGTCAAAATCTCTCCGGTCTTCTATTGCCACATTCGAACAAGGAAACAATTCCCAGTGTAGTGTGTTAAATGAGTGGGAAGGTAAACACCTGGTATTGTGCATTCATCCATAACTAGGGAACATTTTTAAATAGCC
The DNA here is from genome assembly GCF_051295495.1 of Thamnophis sirtalis. NCBI lineage: Eukaryota > Metazoa > Chordata > Lepidosauria > Squamata > Natricidae > Thamnophis > Thamnophis sirtalis. The sequence continues at coordinate 41,074,108 of NW_028261393.1, forward strand.
TAAAATATCTTGAATTGTTACTTGTGTTGCATATAAAAACTGGAAGAAACTCAGACACCAGAAATTCTTTGAGAATCTGGGGACCGAAAACCTGTTTTCATCCCAGTCATAGTTTTCAGAGGGATCAAATTGTTTTTTTTTCCTTTGGCCTTTTTTTGTCATAATGGCACCCCATGAGAAGAAGAATAGCTGTTTTTTTAAAAAAATACCCTTGGTCTTGGTTCATTCTGATTTTGGGACAATAATTCATATTGGTTCTTTCTGTGTTTGCATTTCTTCATGTTATAGTGCAGGGGACCCCAAATTTGGCAACTTTAAGACTTGTGGACTTCAACTCCATAAGTCTTAAAGTTCCCAAGTTTGAAGACTTCTATTATAGTGTAAACAAGCCCTAAATTTGACAGCTCTTAGTTGAGGTTTGTTCACAGAGAGCTTAAATGCTAGACAGTATAGTTTTGGCAGAAAAAGGTAGAGATTGCAGGTCTTTTACCCCCTTCTCTCCATTATCTAGTCTCTGTGTCTTACGGAGGAGTAGTTATTTCACTTTTTGAACGGCTTTTGTTGCCCTCAAATGAGAGCATCACTTCAGTGAAATATTATTTGCTACCATAATTAAGCATATTGAGACCGTATTCCAAGCCAAAAAAAGATTTATAATGAGATTGATGTGTTCGGTGTTAAAATCACAAGCGGTGTTTATAGCGCTCACGTACCCAAATTTTAGACGTATTTTAAATAACACAAGCTGTTTCTCTATATAAAAGGGTTGATTAGCAGAGAGTACAGGAAATTTTATTGTGTGGTTGTAAGGCTTAGGAAGGGATGTCTCAGTGGAGAAAACACTGCTGCTGTTAATTGGACCAACTCATCTTCTCCCTTCCTGGTTGTCAGGTGTATGAAATGGTCAACTAAAAATACTTTTCAAAATATTTTTTTTGACAACCTTTCCATCTGTCAATTACAAATGGATCCTGGTTGGATCCTCACATACACTACATAGGTACAGTACTAGAAAAGAACTTCATGTATACGAAGGCTCACACCAGCTAAAGAACTGACAGGCGGGCCTTCATATTTTTCTACATATAGTAATAAATAATCATTCCTTTCACTTGCAGCCTGCCCGATTCAATAAGGCTGGGTGGCTCATAACAATCAAATTACAGTAAAATCAATAAAACGGAAGGATAAAAGATGGCAAAAGGGATGAAGTGAGGGGTCAGACAGACAGAAACTTTATTTATTTTGGTCATTGGCCAATAAAAATGCATTGAATAAAACAAGCAGCACAAAACTATCCTCTAACAAGAACTATTGGCAACCATTTGTAGCCGAAGCTTACACATAATAAGAAATGAATTTATCTTGATCATTTAATAGTCGTGCAGATAAAAATTATCAGAGTGCCACATAAATATAAATAAAGAGCAATCAACTGGGGGCAAATACTCCTGCAGAACTGGCAATACATGAGCTGTAGTTTTTATGGTACCCATATCACAGGAGAAGTGAGGTGCTCTTTATCTCTTACCAAGGCCTGGGTCAAGGAATTTGTATGTCCAGTGCATAGTTTTAAGAAGTATGGCTATGCTACCCAATTTAGAGAACTCTTTCAAAATCAAGAACTCTGGTGATGCAGTGGTTAGAATTGTCAGGGTTCCAAATAGCATCCAAAATGAAATTAGAATCCAAGGCAATGTATTGCTCAAAGTTCCAATTTATTAAGAGAGCCATGTTGGCTCATCTGGGAAAACCTGAATCGGAGGCGTCCCGGTTTTCCCACCCAGTTGAAAGCTCAAGACCTTGCCCCCACACCCACAAATCCATCATGGTCGAATCTTCCACTGCCATGCTGGTAGCTTCCACCCATCCAGTTCCGGTCAGGTGCAGAGGAGCAAAGACAAAGGATGACTTTGGCTTTCTAGAAAGAATTTTGTTATGGCTACATATCATCTAACTCCGTATTGTCCCACCCCCCCCATTTTCCCACAATTGAAAATGCGTAGTAGAATAATAGAAAGTATTTGGCAGTTCGATTCTCACTGGCTCAAGGTTGACTCAGCCTTCCATCCTTCTGAGGTGGGTAAAATGAGGACCCAGATTGTTGGGGACAATAGACTGACTCTTTAAACTGCTTAGAGGGGGTTGTAAAGCCCTGTGAAGTGGTATATAAGTTGCTATTGCTATCGTAGAATCACAGGGCTGGAAGGGACCCTGGGAGTCTTCTACTTCAACCCCCTGCCCAAAGAAGGAATCTTATGTTGTCCTGGACAAATGGCTGTCCAATCTTTTCTTGAAAACTTCTGGCGATGGAGCCCCCACAATTTTGGGAGGCCAGCCATTCCCTTGGTTAATTTTTCTCACTGTCAAGAAATTCCTCCTTATTTCCAGGTTGGATCTCCCTCTGATGAGCTGCAACCTGTCCTGCCTTCATGTGCTATGGAGAATAAAATAAACAGCTAAAGAAGGCTCTTGATTCTTTGCTATTTCTGGTTTTAAAGAATGTGCGGTTCAATGGTAAACCAAACTGAAAAGCAAAGCAGGACAATGTAAGAAAGGCAAAGGAATTTTCTGGGGAAAGATTCTCTTATGCACCCTTGCATTGTTGTTGTTATTAGTTGTTAGTTGTGAAGTCGTGTCTGACCCATCGTGACCTCATGGACAATGTTCCTCCAGGCCTTCCTGTCCTCTACCATCCCCTGGAGTGAAGCTCACGCCGACTGCTTCTGTGACTCCATCCAATCACCTCATTCTCTGTCATTCCCCTTCTTCTTTTGCCCCCCCATCTTTCCCAGCATCAGGCTCTTCTCCAAGGAGTCCTTCCTTCTCATTAGATGGCCAAACTATTTGAGTTTCATCTTCAGAATCTGGCCTTCTAAAGAGCAGCCAGGGTTGATCTCTAGTACTGACCGGTTTGATTGCCTTGCAGTCCAAGGGACTCACAGGAGTCTTCTCCAGCACCAGAGTTCAAAGGCCTCAATTCTTTGGCGCTCAGCCTTTCTTATGGTCCAACTTTCACAGCCATCCATTGCAACTGGGAAAAACCATAGCCTTGACTATAACCTGTATATGACAAAGCAAATCTCACCAAGCATAACTTTAGATGAAGTTGTTCTCCGAAGTCTCTTGATAGAGCCAAAGTAGAAAAGTGCAGAATTGTGTTTATCTTAAAGCAGCCACCTGTTTCCAGAAAAATCAATCTGGCAGTGTCTACCCTAAAGGATTGTGGAGTGCTTTGGATTCTGTTTGCAGCTGTATCTTTTCCTGGGGTCTGAATGGCTGCCTTTTGGAACTGCTGCAGGCTCCCAGGGAATGGTGTGGCTCTATACACAGAGATGCAGTTTGGTGTCCTGTTCACACTCTTTTCCGTGCTCCAGAGGGCTTTTCTGGCATTGGATTCAAAGTGCCGTTCAGCTCTACACTTAAAGTAGTTATTCCACAATCTCACAGGGCAGAATGAGGGCTGTGGCCCACCTCCTCTTCAATCCTTTGGATTATAACTACTTTAGAGCGCGTCCTGCTGCTAAAGTCAACAAACATAAAAGCTACGTTGCCAGCATGAAGCACATTTTAATAAGATTTCCTGGCTTCGTTTCAGCCTTTCAGCATGCATGAATTATCCACACCTTGCAGCCTGGACATCTTGCCTTTTAATGCTTCCACTCAGGCTTCCTTTGGTTAAAGTGCTGCAGAACTTGATATTTCCTTTTGATCTTACACAGGAACTCCAGAGACGGTGTAACACGCTTATATCGCTCATTGAAAAGGAAAATATGGAAATTGAGGAAAAAGAGAAAGCTGAAAAGAAGAAGCGGGGAACCAAGACACCAGCGGTAATTAATGAATGTCCACTTGTTGCATTTGTTTTTTTGTTTTGTTTTTACATTTAAAACACATCACGTTTCCTTCAATGAATTCAGAAGAAGCTTTGAGACAGGAAGGAAAATAAACAGAGTCGTTCAAATTCAAGTAAAAAAACAACATGAACTGGTGTAACTCAATTAATAACAACTCAAAAAAACAAACATATTGGCCAATAGGGGAAAATCATGCAGCTGGATAAAAAAAAAAGTATCCATCCTTCTAGAATGAAAGAAGGGGGGGGGGAAATAAACAAAACAGCTGCCAAGATCTTTTTTTTTAAAGTAGGGAATTGTTGGCTTTCCAAATATTAGATTGCAAGTTATGTCTTTTCCAGTGGTTGGTCTTCAGGGACTCCTGAGAGAATGTGTAGGGACATCGCATTTTGATTCCTACTTGCGGCAGAGATTTACATTAAAGACTAGTCAATAACCTGGCGTTGCCTGGGTATTTATTTATTAAGGGGAAATGTCCTGATCAAACATAATTTCTAATGTTGGATTTTCCCCCTTACCAAAGGGAGCCCCCTTCTGGAATACTGTGAAGCCATTGCCATGGCAACTCCACTGCGCTGTGCATTAGAAGCCATTTTACGGGAGTGCAGTAGAAGCCATTTTAAGGCACAACAGGCTGTATCTTAACAGAACACACACACCCCAAGGCGTGCTATGGATGTCTTACCCTCACAGTATTTTTCTCCAGAGAGTAAATCATCTGTGTATCAAATTTGGTTGAAATTGCTCGAGGCGTTCTAGAGTTATGTTATGCTGGAAATCACACACACACGCGCGCGCGCACACACACATTTTTATAAATGCCCATTTATATTTTTATAAAGGAGAAATCTCTAGGGGATAGGGATCATAGGCTCCCGAAGGGTTTTATGAGTTAAGCTTCTTGGATAGTTTGCATAGAATATACTGGTTAAAAATGTGATGAGTTGTAGTGGTGAATGAATTTGAAATTTTTAAATACACAGTTGCAACAGAATTCACAAATTGCAGTCTTTGTAAAGTTAACACTGACTCCTGGAACTGCAGGGGTAAGGGAAAGTTGGTGAACCTTTTGAGACTATCCATAATCTTACTGCAAAGTCTTTAGAGCTTCATTGGGTAGATAAAATGATTCCGGTTAAACAAACAGCAGCCCAAACGCGTTGTTTACCATTTTTGTTGGGAAAAAGCTTGTTAATTAGTTACTTAAAAGAATAGAGTTGGAAAGGACCTTGGAGGTCTTCTAATAGTCCAACTCCCTGCTCAAGCAGGAGACTATAACATTTCAGACAAGTGGCTGTCCACTCTTTTCTTAAAAAACCTCCAGTGATGAAGCACCCACAACTTCTGAAGGCAAGCTGTTCCACTGGTTAATTATTTTCACTGTTAGGAAGTTTCTCCTTAATTCCAGGTGCTTCTCTTCTTGATTAGTTTCCACCCAGGATCAGAAGGGGGTGAGGTTCAACCCAACCAGATTTGCAAGACAACATGATAGCAATAGCGCTTAGACTGATATATCGCTTCATAATGCTTTTACAGCCCTCTTTAAGCAGTTTACAGAGTCAGCGTACTCTCCCCAACAATGTGGGTCATTTTACTGACCTTGGAAGGATGAAAGGCTGAGTCAACCTTGAGCCAGTCAGGATCAAACTGTTGGCAGAATTAGCCTGCTATTCTGCATTCTAACCACTGCACCACCATTGGCTCTAATGTGTTTTTCTTAGAGCCAATTTCAATAAAAGACATTTTAGCCTTCCTGTGGAGTTGATCTCCTGGTTAGTATACGAGTGGTGGGTTCTGACCGGTACGGCCCGGTACCGGTAGTAGTCGGGAGCAGCGGCCACCGTACAGGTATGGTGACTCGTTTGGCCCACCTGCTTGCCCCGTTCCATACCTATTTTTGAAGCAACCAGGCCAACTGCACACGTGCGCACAGCATGCGGTTCCTGTGCAACCTCCGATGAGCAGCTGGGTGTCGCAGATGTGGTGGAAAGTGCATACATGCGCAGTACACGTCCGGTGTGTGCACAAACGGACCATGAGCAGCGTACAGGTAGCGACGGTAAAAGCAACCCACCACTGTAGTATACCTACTGGGCCTGATAACATGATCCACCTACTGTGCCTCTTTTATGAAAGGCAGCTTCCAGTTGTGGCAACCAACCTGTTTCCCTGAAAGTAAGATCTCCATAGATAATAAACCCAATCGGGCTTTTGAGCACATGCGCTAAAATAAGCCCTCCCAAAAAACATTGCAACACAGCAGCAGCCATGAGGTGACCACGCTCACCGCCTCCTGCACCTCAAAAATAATAAGACCTCCCCAAAAATAAGGTCAAGTGCTTATTTCGTGGGTCAAAAGAAAATAAGACCCTGTCTTATTTTTGGGAAAACATGGTATGTTTTATAGCTCTTCAAAGTTAGTCAGGGTTATTGTTTAATTGATTGGAACATCTGACTCAGCTTCCCCTTTTAGAAGAGCTCATTTTTTTTTTTTGGTAGGATGTTCTCAGTTTTCTCAGCAAAGTCACTGAATTTGATTAATGAGTTTAATAAAAACATGGCATACCAGTCTGTTTCAGGTGGTGTCTGTTTAACTGAAATCGCGGTGTATTAGTCGAACTTATTTGAAGTTCTGACCACATTGGAGGTGGTGGACAGTTTTACAAGATTATACGTAGTTTTAAAAGGTTTGCAGATTTTCTCCCAGCACTGTTTCTTTTCAGAGGCCCTGTTTGTTCATCTTTTGGGTTGAAATGTGTGTCTGTGGATGGGTGAAAGGTAGTGAAGGTTCTTTGTTACCTTCATCTGGTGACATAATGGCCTATTCGATTTCATTACCTTTCTAAAATACCATGTGAGTAATGAAAATGACATTTTCTTCTTTCCCCCTTCTTTTAGTCTCAAAAAAGAAAAGCCGAATCTGCTACAGAAAACTCTGGAAAAAAAGATGCCAAGAAAGCAAAGACGTAGAACTGAGAAACTGTATCCAACTGAAAAAAAAAAATATTTTCCTCTCTAACCCAAGTTTTTGAGGCTGTCTGTGTATTCCTAGTACCGTTTCCCCTCAATTCTTCGTGGTTTAAATTTTTGCAAATCTGTATTTTTTACGTTGCCTTCCTTTACCTTTTGAGTAGCTTAATATTTTATGCATTCCAATATTTTTATGCACTTGTACTTTGTGATATTTCTTATGTCTTCAGCAAAATTTACTCGGTCCTTGTTCTTCTAAAGATTGTGCTGAGTTTTTTTTTTAGCTTTCATGTTTTATATGGTGCTGCTTTCACACAAATGAAGCCCCCCCCACCCTTCCATTGATTCCGTAGTTGTACTATTGTTTGCTACTTTATATAATTGTGGAGACCTAAATGGAATTAAAATAGCCTGAGGTGAAAGACACATTTAACGTCGTCTGCTCATTTTCAATTCTTTTTCATGTACAGTTTTTGATATTTTGAAGGAGCACTTACAGAATTGTCAAAAACGTTTTTTTTTTTTTTTGAAAAGGCAACTGGACTGATTCTTTTGAGGAGGAGGAAGAAGAAGAAAAAAAGACCATTTGCTTCCTATCCTGGAAGCATCATCAGTTGTATTAGATGGTGTGGGAGATGGAAGGACAATTATTGACAGTTGAGATTAGTTGGGCAGGAGGGAATGATTCTGACAAGATGATGGTTGTGGGAATGGAAAGATTGTGTCTTCTTTGAAGGCAACACTCTCCGAGAGCTGTTGTGATTACTTGGGGGACACTGGAATCAGAGGCATGGAATCCTGTTGGAACAACCAAATGGAAACGTCACCTTCTTCATAAAAAAAAAAAAAGAGGCCTGGAAGCCATCTTTTGCATTGGACCTATAGGCCTGCCACATTTAATGGTGTGGAAAACAGGAGGGGGGGGGTTATCTGGAGTAGGGGTGATATATAAAATTCCTTTCTCAGAGCGTCAAGGACACCTTGCCCTGCAGTTGTGATGGTGTGACTGGGAGGCATCTCCAGTTTTGGACAGTGCCTGACTGGACCATAGTGACATGTGGGTGCTGTGCAGGGACTTTCAGTTGGTTGGGGAAAACCTGGAAACTTTCAGATTCGGCTTTTCCCAGATGTGCCAATAAGACATCTTTTAATAAAATGGAACTTTGGGGAAACTCAAGCCTCGGAGTTTTCTTTCGTTAGGGGTGTTATTTGGAACACTGATGTTGAGTTCAGTTGCCTTTTCAAAAATAAAAACCATTTTTGATACAACTGTGACCTGGATGTCTGAGAATTTTCATTGACATTTGTCTACAGTTTTTGGAAAAGAAGATTTATTTGAAGGCTTACACATTTCTTGCTATGCTGTTATTTTCCTTCCTGCTATTTCCTTGATGTCTTATTTTGAAAGGCAATGCTCTGTTAGGTATTCACTTAAGAAGAAATATTCTTCGCCTACACTCAGATTTCTCCATTTGCATGCTATTTGAAGTCTCGGATGTCCGTATATGGTGTAGCAGTAGCGGAGAATAATCATAGCTCCGGTTGAAACATTGGGATCTTGGTGTTTGTTGTGGGCGTGGAGCTTCCCAATGTAAAGGTTTTCAAGCTATACAGTACATGTCAATCGTCATGACTGTAAGTCATGTAGAGTGTCTACATTTATCTATGCTGCTCAGACATAGATCATCAGTTATGTAGAGCATTCTAATTTGGTTACAAAATTGAGAAATCGGAGAATGAAGAGAGTTTTGGTTATAGAATACTAGCTGGATACCCGTGCTTCGCGACAAATCTATGTGATTGGGCAATGCAAGGGAAATCTGGTTCAATCCGTTGGCTCAGTGGTGGTCGGGGATTGAAACACATAAGTGAATATCACTCCTGACGCCTTGAGTCCTAAAGCAATTCCATAGGTGGAAGGCATAGACATTTTTGTGAGGTACGGACTTTTAATACTGTAAGGAGCCCCAGTCCACTCCTTAGTGAAGCAGTGCAATGCAATGTCTGCCAGTTTGAACTGAGGTAATGGAATGTGAGGCAACTAGCAGTTGGAACAATTCTTTTCAAGTGGGGAGGGGGAGTAGAACTCCTTAGCATCAGAGCATGTTAATTACTGTATAAGAAATACTAATGATCATTTCGAAAAATCCTTTCTTAGCAAGCACCTAGAAGCCAAGAGGAACATACGTGCCAAATTTCAAGTTTGTAGGCTTTATGGTTCTGTAAATTTCGTGATGAGTGAGTGGTATGAATTCTAGTCCCAGGAAAGCCAGTTGGGTGTTCTTGGGCCAGTCATTTTTTCTCAGCCTAACCCGCTTCACAGGGTGGTTATTGTGGGGAATGTCAACGTCGAACTGAACCTGGCAGGAGCCATCTTCTTGTTCATCGTTGTCACACAGTGCGAAGGGAGGGGGAGAAGGTTGGAATGCCTGGAGTTGGAAAAAGACACAACACACAGCTTTCTTGTGGGAACCAAGGTCATCTCCCTAGGGGACAGATGGGGATGGGGAAGAGTGCCTGAGATGCCTGCCAATTAACCTAATTGGCCAACGTGACCAGTGATACTTGGGGAAGGGTTTACTTTCTATTTTAATTATGCTGAAACCCTGGGAACTATTCAGAATTGGTTTTACACTAAGAGTGTCGATATGATGTACCCAATAAATAATTTCTTTGAGGAAGTTCTGATTTGCTTGGATTCGTTAGTCAGGATCTTGACAGGGAAAACAGGAAGGAAGGCATGTTGGATATATTCACTGCCTTGACTTGTAAAAATTATAAAGATGGGATACAATAAATTAAAAATAAAATTCCACATGATGCATAGATGTTTCGGGTAGACATCATGCCAGGTTATGTTATTCTTTACATGATAAGATTTGCCTTCCAAAGGAAGCAAAATATTCTTTGTTGATTCGGACAGCTCCTACCAATTCCTCCACAAAAATACACAAAAACAACAGCTACTTTGGATGTTGAACAACCAAATTTTACCAGGCATCTATGTCTGCTCTGAAAGTTGCTTTTGCCAGTTAAAAATCTTCTGCGCATTTCTGGGATATGATTTCCCAGGAATGCATGACTCAGATCTGTGTGCATGGAAGTGTGGAAGGTATTTTTTTTATTAATCAAATTTAGAGACTGTCCATCTCAGCAACTCTGGGCAATAAACAATTAAACCTAGAGCCATTAGAGATAATAGTGTCTTTAACTCAGTGATGGTGAACATATGATACATGTATCAAAGATCACACACAACATTTAGGATGACATTCCAATATACAGCAACAACTATCCTTGGAAGAACGTCGAGTTCTTGTGTGATGTTTGGAAGCCGTTGAAGAAAGGGTTGTATTTTTGTGCAACTGCTGGACTCTCTGAAAATGAGTGTGTTTTACTTATATTTCATTTTTGTAATTATTTGACATTTCTTGACATACTACATAGCACCACACATGATTGGGCTTATTATTTTTCTTAATAAATCTATGTAGAGAATGTTTCTTGTGTCTCTGTCTTCATCTGTCCATCTGTCTGTTCATCTCCCCCCCCCCCCCCGTGTGTGTGATTCCTGATATTAGACATTTTCCAAATTTCTGACCTGAGCCCAAAGGGTTGGGCCTCACTTCTTTAATCTCTGCCAAGTTGAAACAGAGGTGCTTTTTCAATACACAACTGTACTTTTCATGCTTTCAGAACTGAAGAGGTTTCTTGAATGAGAAGCAAAACGTTTTCAAGGAAAAACAAAAAGTCCAGTTGCCTTTTGAAAAAGCAGCTTTGGGGCACCTGTGATCTGGATGAAACTGCGAATCTCCATGGACATGTACCAAGTGGAAAGTTCATGAGTTTAGGGAAGTGAGTAAAATCGTCCGTAGCCGCAGGCTGTTTCAGAGAACAAAGTTTGAAGTGTTTAAACGAAGACAGGAGAGCCATTCAAAAGCCCTTCAGCTTGCAAGCCCAGCCTTTTGATTTAACATTTCGATAATCGCAACACAAAAGCCAGCCCAGGGTTTTTCGTACTTGGAACTTCACAATGCCTAAACACAAGCGACATTGTCGTCGTTGCAAGACAAAATGAGATGAAGGCGCCCAAGGTAACTCTTTGTGTCACTTTTGAAGCCCTGGATTCCTTTATCTTTCTGATCATTGGTGAAATACGGAGGCCAGCTGAGGAGGGCTCTCAGACTGTGGTTTGCCATTCTTCCTTGCTTTGGTTTAAATGCCACATGCAAGCTTGCAAAAAAGCCCCTCGCCTTTTGTTCTTCTGAAAGATGAACTCAACAGTACCAACAAATTAATAAGGAGCCATCCAACCTGGAGGGAAATGATACAGTTGTCACACAAATGCAAGATTTTGACTTCCTATGAGAGTTTTTTTTTATTGCTCTGTTAGATCAAGGCTCTTAACAATGGGAGATAGCTCTTTGTCCCAGTGCAAAGAAAGGATTAAATAAAGCAGTCAACCACGCTGGCATTTGGAAGGATCAGGGGCATTTTCAGAGTTTTAATACTATATTGATTACGAGTTCACAATAGAGGTAGGACCGATCTGAAGTCATAGTAAAACATCAACCAAAGATTAAATTGAATCAAAGGACAGAGTTGAGGCCAGAACTATTTCTATTAGGGATCACACGAGAAAAACAGAGCAAAGGTGGATTGTATTTAACATTGCATATTTTAACAGCAGCGAGACTGGTTTTGCAGAAAACGGGGGGGGGGGATTCCCCCGGAACAAGAAATAATAATGAAGATACTGACGTGCGCAGAAATGGACAGGCTGACTCTCGAGCTCAAGGACAAGAATACGAAGAAATCCGGGACAAATGGTACTGAGAGTTAGAAACGAGGGGAGAAGGTCAGGACAGAAGAACACGGATAAGTTTAGAACTGGAAAAAATTGTATTCATATTGTACGATAGGTAGGAATTGGATATGTGTATGTACAGGTAGTAACTATATAATGAAAGGGATTAATGGGTAGGTAATTTGACTGACTACACATGCCTATCTAACGGATATTAAAAACTCTAAGGAAATGACTGCCAAAAATGTACTATGTCCAACGTTTTTAATGTTTACCTAATAACCTTAAAAAACTTTTTTTTTAAAAAAAAATCAAAGATTAAATTGAATTTGGGTCTCTCTGATGTTGCACCAGAGTTTAATTGTCAAAGCTCTATATAGATAGTCTTCTACTTACAATTGAGTCCCAAAATTTCTGATACTAAGTGAGGCAGATGATGAGTTTTGCCTCATTTTACAACCTTTCTTGCCACAGCTGTTCAATAAATCACTGCAGTTGTTAAGTTAGTGACATGGTTGTTAAATGGCTCTGGCTTTCCCATAGGCTGAAAAATCACATGGCCCCAGGATACTGCAACCGTCGTAAATATGAACCAGTTGCAAAGCTTCTGAATTTTGATCATGTGACCATCAGGATGCTGCAACAGTCATAAGTGTGAAAAACAGTCATAAGTCACATTTTCAGTGTCATTGCAAATTTGGTCACTCAGTGAACTGTTGTAAGTTGAGGACTAGCTGTAGTGTAATACGTATCCACAACTGGATACATATTCACGAAAACATTTGTTCTGACCGAGGCTTCTTCCCAAGAGCCTGAAGCAAACTCCTTGTCCCGAGAAAAAAACCCTTTATTAATTTACTGTGAATTCTGCTCATTCACATCCAGCAGTCTTCAAGGGAGGATTTACAGTCACAGACCTTCTCTGGCTTGGGGAACTGATAGGCCAATATCTGCAAACTCCCCTCCCCTCCTCTTTTATTTCCTCTGGGAGGGGCCATTCACCATCTACCTGTGGCCTTACTCCCAAGTCGACCCCTGTTCTTTAGCTGTTCCCTTCGTCTGGCAACTCTGTGCATGCACACACTGGGAACAGGCTCCAGCTGTTTGTCTCCCTCACTGATGTCTGACTGAAGGCAGCTGATAACTGGCAAACGGCCCTGCCCCCCTCCCCTGTGCCTCCAACACAGAGCCCTCATCAGAGCCTTCCCCAGACTCCAGGACTGGCCCAGGTTCCTCCCCACCCTCCTCACTGTCCGAAACTGCTGCCACCCCCACTGGCTGCTGGCGGGCCACAACAACATTGTGCTGCCACTACTTAAGTGTGGAAACCTGGAATTGGTCAGATCGGAGCTTCTGGGACCCAAGAATTCAGCTCGACGCAAAATTCTTTTTTAGGTTTCATAGAAAATTATAACTTTCTTTTTATATGAGCGAGAGGGATGGGGGAGAATATCTACCCAGGACAAAGAAAGGGAAATTAACTACAGCTGCACTCAAATCCTATTTATTCCAAAAATCCTTGCACGATAGCAGTATTTCGACTTTCAATGGACACTGAAAATGATCATTGTTGTGGAAGATATTGTATTAAAACATTTACATAAAATAATGACAGTGTGCTTTTGAAATCTGGCATTTGAACTATACTTTTCAAAGCAAAAAATAATATAGGGAAGGATATATGGTTTAATGCCAAGGTTTTCAAATTTTTATGGCAAATTTTTGAAGAGGCTTGAGTTTTGCATGCAAAATATATTTGCTCTTGGATTTTTAATATTCCAGACAATTTCCAGGACTTAAATAAATTATCAGTGCTTACGTTTTAGATAGTTTTAACATTTGGCCCTCGTGTTTGCTGAACAATGCCTTGAATGCAAGTGAGAGTCCTTCAGAAGTTTTAATCTAGTCAAATTTTAATTAGCTGTCAATCAAATGAAAGGACTAGCCCCTTATAGTAAAGTCAGCAACTTAGTAAATTACAATATTGGTAGGCTGTAAGCTTTTTTTTAAAATATATTTTTATTATCTTTCTGTCAATAGATTTTTTTTTCTTCATTTGCACATTTGCAAGCATTTGACACTGCTTTTTGAGTTCCACGGCATCTGTCAGTTAAAATTGCTTTCATCATCTGCCCCTTTTTTTGAAAGCTGTTTCTTGACATAAAGAAGCAAAGAGGAATAATTGTTGGGCACCCAGCTTGTGAATTATTTATTCAGAAATAGGAGCAACAACGAAATGTTGCAGTCTTGCTTTTATCCAAAGAGAAAGAATGGACAAGATTGAAAATTGACTTTTGATCCCCTGAGTCGGGGTTGGGTCCAACCAACCTTGGCAATTTTAAAATTTGTGAATTCAGCTCCCAGAGTTCTCCAGCCAGACAGTTAATCTCTACAGGTTTAAGAATTGCCAAGTTTTCTGTCCATGGAGATCCTCAGTCATCCAGGTCATGGTTGTCCCATAGGTGCTTTTTCAAAAGGCAACTGGACTTTGTTTTTCGTTGAAGACATTTTGCTTCTCATCCAAGAAGCTTCTTCAGTTCATGAGATGAGAAGTGAAATGTCTTCAAGGGAAAACAAAAGACCAGCTGTCTTTTGAAAAAGAACCTTTAGGACTGCCAAGGTTTATCTTTTGCCCAACACTACCTGTTATATTATCTTGGTTCTGCAACCCATCAAGACAGACACAGACTTCAGAGGATAATTAGAACTACAGAAAAAAACAATTACTGCCAACCTGCCTTCCATTGAGGACCTGTACACTGCATGAGTCAAAAAAGAGGGCTGTGAAAATATCTACAGACCCTTCGCATCCTGGACATAAATTGTTTCAATTCCTACCCTCAAAACGACGTTATAGAGCACTGCACACCAAGACAATTAGACACAAGAACAGTTTTCCCCCGAACATCATCACTCTGCTAAACAAATAATCCCCCCACCATAGTCAAACTATTCACTAAGACTGCATTACTATTAGCCTTCTCATCATTCCTATCACCCATCTCCTCCCACTTATGACTGTATGACTGTAATTTTGTTGCTTGTATCCTTACAATTTACATTGATATCGATTGTTTCCTCATTGCTTATTTGTACCCTGTGACTATCATTAAGTGTTGTACCTTGTGATTCTTGACGAATGTATCTTGTCTTTTTATGTCCACTGAGAGCATCTGCACCAAAGACAAACTCCTTGTGTGTCCAATCACACTTGGCCAATAAAGACTTATTCTATTCTATTCTATTCTATTCTATTCTATTCTATTCTATTCTATTCTATTCTATTCTATTCTATTCTATTCTATTCTATTCTATTCTATTCTATTCTATTCTATTCTATTCTATTCTATTCTATTCTATTCTCAATATCTGCAAGGAAAAACATCCAGCAGTGTAAATGCAAACTTTAAATACTTTTAGGAGTGAGAAAGATCTCTTTCTCTGTCTCATAGATAACCTATGTAATTTTTCCAGACTGAAAAATCATGGATTTTTTTCCTCTTGAGACTACTTGATTCTTCTTGTTGTTGTGATAGTTACTGATAATTAACAGCATTTGTACCTTACAATGTCTCTGTTTCTCCCACAGGTTTTATTTTAATCTTGAAAACAAAAGGCAAATCAATTCGGCCAAATTCTGCTGCTGCTGCTTCTTTATTAGGTTAAGATACTCAATGTAAATTAATGTTTTGAATTTATGCCCGCAATCAATAGGAGCAGTTATTGATTCCGGAGATATGGCGTGAAAAATAGAACGGGTAAAGTTTTTCTGGCAGGGTGAATTTGTTTGCTTTCTTCTCATTTGAAAAATTACTGTAGTTATTTTGCTTATTATAAGCACCACATCAGAGAAAGGAGGAAAATATTTCAGATTGGATTTGTATAATGGATTTGCCTTGTTCACTGAGCAGCTTAGTAAATTGGTCTTCCACCCTTGAGATGCTGATGCATTGATTTCAAATCAGAACTTGGTTAGCTACCAGATAGAGTGATAGTATCTGTAGTTCAACACCGAGAGAAGTGACCATGTGGGGGAAATTGATTGTTTGAACTAGTATTGAATAGGGGGAACTGAGTGGAGTGATCTCCATTTGGTCATTTGTGAGAGGGAGCAGTTGGAGTTTTGCTTTTGATTATTTTGGACACTATGAAGTCAACCCAAAGTGAAGGCACCACATGGTTAGCAAGGCAAGTGTCACTTGCTACACAACAACCACATAACTCTAACAGGAGGGGAGAGGGAAGGCCTTGGAATGTAAGGGAGGTTTGGGAGAGAAATTTGGAATGCAAGCCTGCCAACACAGACCCAACATCTCAAGGTTGCCAGCTGGGGAAATCCGAAGCAGACAGACGGTTCTCAAAATGAAGAGAATGCAAATGATTGGTGGGCAATGGATAATGGGAGGTGCAGGGGGAAAGGGAAAGTTTTCCTATGCTGTTTTCACACAAAATAGTTAGAGCTGGCTTTTCTGCTTCTGTGCCCATATGGAATCTTCAGAAAAGTTATACTCTTGGATAAAAAAATGTCCCAGGAGTTTCCTTTGCTGTCTAACACAGTGGGACAGTTGACAGCAAGATATTTATTGCATTGATTCTCTACTATGTATTGGTGGTAGAAGATGTCCTTCTACCACAGATTCATCTCCCTGGCATCTCTGATTGGTAATAAGAAAAAGTGGGTTGAATATGAAGAACTCTGACCCACCAGTGTTGGAAGGTCAGGGCCAAGCTACTGTAACCAAAGATTACCAGGCAGATGAGCAGATGATGACAAAAATCAAGTGCTGTCATTTAAAGTAGATGAGACTAGGCTAAACGAACAAGGAAAGAGAGGGAAGGCCAACCTTTATAGGCACAAGTGAGGGAGGACATATTTCTGAAGCCAGAGATAAAGAAGTGAGATTACCCATTGGTTCCACTTGACAAAAATGATCATATCGATGTTTCTCAGCTTCAATGACTTTAAGCACGCTGGCCGGGAAATTCTGAGAGTTGAAATCCATCGGTGTTAAACTTTCTGGGATTGAGAAACACTGGGTTTATACAGCTGTTTCCCCACAATCTGATGTTCTCCAGATGCTTTGGTCCGTAGTCCTCACCATCTCAGCATGCTTAGACTGCAGCTTGGCCTGACCCAGCAACTCTTTTGTCCTCAAGATTCTGGCTACCATAGTTGCAGAAATTTTAAGTGTTTCTGAGAATAAAAAAGAAGCCAAGAAATGTATTCCTAGTTCTGATCCCATAGATCACTCCTTCAAATTCAATCCAGTCCTTTGCGGAACAAAGATTCAGCGATCTTTTGTTTAAGTAAGTGAAAAAGACTCTTCAAAAAAGCTAATGCGGTAAAGTCCAAGGAGACGAGATAAATCATTAGCGTTCAGAGAGGCAGGTGGCTGAGCATATGTGGTAATGTGACTTCCCTGACTTTCACAGTATGTCATGCATGTGCCGATTCATGTTTTATTTTCCCACTGAGGCATAGAAAAGCCGAGGGGACGGGACATTATCTTACCTGAAATCCTCATGGTTTTGAAGTTTGGACAATGGCCAGAGAAACTAGTTTTATAAAGTTTAGCAATTTTGATGCATTTTCTTTGATATTTAATTCTGATATTAATAATTCACATGTCCTAGCTATAAAGGAAAGGTCTTTTCTGGAAATCAGTATGAATTATGATGGTCTGATTTAGAACAATGTTTTTTTCCCTGGCATGGGGAAAAGAGGAGCAGGAAGAGGAGTAGGATGAAGACGAAGAAGACAAAAAAGATGAACATGGAGGAGGAAGAGAAGGAGAAGAAATTGTTGTTCAACTGCCCAAGCCAAATGTTTGATAGGTGCCCCTAGAAATTGAATCAATAATGCTACAAGAGCTGAGGTGGCGCAGTGGTTAAATGCAGCACTGCAGGCTACTGCTAGATCAGCAGTTCAGCGGTTCAAATCTCACCGGCTCAGGGTTGACTCAGCCTTCCATCCTTCCGAGGTGGGTAAAATGAGGACCCGGATTGTTGGGGGCAATATGCTGACTCTCTGTAAACCGCTTAGAGAGGGCTGAAAGCCCTATGAAGCGGTATATAAGTCTACTACTGCTATTGCTACATACTGTAGATTGTCCATCACCATATTTACTGGCACTAAATTGTTTAGAACATTGTATTATTAGCGTTGGAGTGGTGCGGTGGCTTAGAGGTGAAGCTCTCGTCTCATTATCAGGAGGCTATGAGTTTGATTCTAGGTATAGGCAGATATTTCTCTCCCTGGGCACAAAAAGAATATATCTGCTGAACAAAACTCCACATTGGCGACAGGAAGGGCATCCGGCCATTAAAACACGCTGCTAGCTCCATTCAGTTGCCCAGACTCCACCCTACAAGGGATTATGGGGTTGTTAAAAGATAATGATTGCATTATCAGTGTTCTTATGATTTAAAAAAAAACTTCCCTGCCTTTTTCATGATTTTTTCTGCACAATTGTAAGGTCGATTTAGGCTCCTACAAGGTTTCATGGAATTTCCCCTCAGGTAATCTGTGTGTAGTCAGACTTCAGTTCTATGATCGACAACAGTTGGTACAATTCCCAGGCAAGATCAGATGTTTAGTGGTTGATCTTCTTTTTAAAAATATGTTTAGAGGAGCTTTTGATTAACCAAGAGCTTTAAACAATTTTTTAAAGAAGTTATTAATTTTCTAGAAATATTCTTTGATCTATTAAGTGTCTTTGCTTCACTCTCAACTGTGCAATTATATTTTATCTGCCTCTTTATAACTTTTTCAAGATGGAAATCTCTCCCATAAACCGATCTACTTAATAGTTAAATATGATTGACTAAAATCATCATATACCATATTTTTCAGAGTATAAGATGCACCTATTTCCCTCAAAAAAGAAGCTGAAAATCTGGGTGGGTCTCATACACTGAACACAACATTTTTTGCCTCCCAAAACCTCGCCCCTTTCACCAAAATGGCCATGCATAGCCTGTAGAAGGCTTTCAGGGAGCTCCTGGGGGCTGGGGAAGGCAGAAATAAGTGAAAAATGGGCTGTTTTTTGCTCAATTTTGCCCTCCCAGCCCCCAGGAGCACTCTGCAATCCCCCTAAAGGCTATTCATGCCTTTTTATGGGGAAAAAACAGACCTGTTTTCATGAAGAACAGGCCATTTTTGAGAGGTTTGCAGAGTGCAAAAACTTTTTTTTAAAATTTGCCTCTTAAAAACCTTGGTGCATCTTATACTCTGAAAAATACGGTACCTATGGGACGAGATGAACACATAAATGAGATTGCTGTTCATAGACCACAAACCACTTAAGATTTCTCCTCATTTTCTAGGTCAGGGAGCAGCAACCTGCGGCTCTGGAGCCGCATGTGGCTCTTTCATCCCTCTGCTGCGGCTCCCTGTTGCTCAAAATATGTGTCACAACCGCCAATGTGCGACACCCGCGGGCACGTGATTTATTCAGGTTTTTCCACCCCGGTAGGCCAACCATTGTTAAATCCAAGAAAAGAAAAATTTCAGAAGAATACGGAATGTTTAATTCAACTACACACAGTATACTAGTTTTGTGGGCGTTCAGGAAATAGTCAGGCGCGGGAAGGTTTTTGTGGCTCCCGGTGTTTTTTTTTTTTTTGTGGGAAACAGATCCAAATGGCTCTTTGAGTGTTTAAGGTTGCCAACCCCAGTCCTAGGTGAACGGAAGACGGTTTGCTAATGTAATGGGGAAATCTTGGTAAACAAAGCCTCAGCATAGGTGAAGCCTCCTTAAAGATGCTTTGTTTTAAGCAGGGATGATTCTCATTTGTAAATAAATCACCATCACGAACAATGGGGGAGCCATGCATACAGTTTATATCCTGCTTTCCCCAAATCAAAAGGTCTTATAAATACAGTGTCTAAAAATTTCTTTGGAAGAGTTAACAGAACTGTACAGGCAATAAGCCTGACCTTTCTGTGTAATTTATTTGAGCTTTGTTCAATCCTTTTTTATTAAAACTAGCACATCTGAAGCAGAATTAAATCCTATTATACCAGCTCTGTGATCAGATCAATTTTTCTCTGGCATTGGCACATATTATTAA
Source organism: Thamnophis sirtalis (assembly GCF_051295495.1). Lineage (NCBI taxonomy): Eukaryota > Metazoa > Chordata > Lepidosauria > Squamata > Natricidae > Thamnophis > Thamnophis sirtalis. The sequence continues at coordinate 41,093,815 of NW_028261393.1, forward strand.
AAGTTACTCTTTCCACCCAATCAAAAAAGCATGGCAGGGGCCTTTCAAATCCTTTTGTAAAGAGAACATACCTGACAGGCATACCTTGATTAGAAACTGTCAGGGGGTCATAGAATATGTACCATATCATGTCATATCCCACCTTATAGATGTCGTCAACATATAGGAGATACCTTGAAGATGAACTTCAACTGAAGTACCGTATTTCCCGGTACTTCAGGGTCTTTTTTTTTACCTACAAAATATGGCTTGGGCCTTATTATCAGGGGAGGGCTTATTGTTTTGGGGTTGCCGGATGGCTGCTCTCTTGTGAGTGGGCTCCTGAAGAGCTGGGCACAGCCTCAGGGTCGAACGGCTGTGGTGCGCTGTTGCTGGGTTCTGCACAGCTGGAGAAGGGGGTTGTGCGAGCGGCTGTTCTTCCAACAACTGATTCTCCAAACTGCTTAGAAAGTTAACAACCGATTCTCCCAAATAGGGGTGAACTGGCTGAATCCCACAACTGCATTAAGGGCTACTGGCTCTCAAATTCTTTTCAAAAAGGAAGAAAGGCTTAGAATTTAATTCTTACTGAACTCTATTTTTAGTGAGTATTATATTCTGGGATGTTTTTTTTTTTTTTTTTTACAGTATGTTTATTAAAGTGGTAGTCCAATTCTAAAAAGATGCGGTGGCTCAGTGGCTAAGATGTTGAGCTTGTCGATCAGAAAGGTCGGCAGTTTGATGGTTAAAACCCCCAATATCTTTAGGATTCACTTCTATGAAGGGGGATTACGCTGCTGTAAAATCATAAAGGCAAGAGTGCTATACAGCTGCAATTGAAAAAAAAAACTTTCTTTCAAAAGCGCCTTCAAACCAAAGAGTGGATTATTTAATGCCGTAGAACCAAGCGAGCTGGCACTCAATTGGACAGAAGAGCTTGGAGTTTTCAAACAAACACTACACCTTTGTGAATACTTGCCAGCCACTTCATCAATGCTTTGCCGTTTCTAGAATCATAAATGCATTTCGGAGAGGTTTTCAACTGTGTGTTCCTTGTGTGGCTTGTGCTGGGTTTTACGGCAGCAGCCCAAAACTAAGTCTATTTGTGCGGAGTTTACTGTTTCTGTTTAACAGGCTGTTTACTATCGCTCTCTATCAGTCACACTATTTTTACAGCGCCTCTTTCCACAGGCAACTGAGGAATTTATGGACAATAATAACAGACATATTTTGTGTGCACAGGTTAATGGGCTGTCTTTCCCCATTCTATCAGTCCCTTAATGCAGGCTCATAAATTGCTTCAGGTCCATTGTTTGAAACTCCTCTACGTCTTCCCAACTTCCTCTCCCTAGCACAAACACACACACACACACACACGGCAGAGAAAATACATTTGCTACACTTGGACTCGTACTGCAAGCATTTGCATTGATCTTCTAATGTTGCAGCTTGCACAAGTCTCCTTTTACACACTAGAAATCTCCCACCACTAACTCTCTTGCAACAAATTAAGGGGTAGGAGACACCTATTTACAACAGATTTTAGATGAGGATCCTTAGGGCTAACCGGAGAGTTGCAAGGTTGCTCAAGCAGCTACTTTACTACCCTGTTACTCTTCCTTCTCTCATTTTTATTTTTATTTATTTGTATCCCGCCTTTATTATTTTTTTTATAAATAACTCAAGGTGACGTACATATCAAATACACCTTCTGCCTATTTTCCCCATAGCTACAATTCTGTCTCTGTCTCTGTATTGGAGGTGGTATTCAGCAGGTCCTGACCAGTTCTGGAGAACCGGTAGCGGAAATTTTGAATAGTTCAGAGAACTGGCAAATACCACCTCTGGCTGGCCCCGCCCCCATCTATTCTCTGCCTCCTGAGTCGGAGCTGATCGGGAGGAAATGGGGATTTTGCAGTATCCTTCCCCTGCCATGCCCACCAAGCCATGCTCACCAAGCCATGCCACGCCCACCAAGCCACACCCACAGAACTGGTAGTAAAAATTCTTGAATCTTACCACTAATCTGTATATTTATATGTATGTGTATGTTTAAATGAATGCATTTAAGGTCTTGATAAGTTTCTGGAGAGCCATTGTTTCTATGGGGTTTCTCACTTCCTCCTCTTCTTCAATTTAGATCTGGAAATAAAAACCATGGATGGTCTCCAGGTTTACCAACATTATTTGAACCTTCATGTCCTTAAATTCCAAGCATTTGCTTGGCTTGTGTGTCATTGTATACAGTCTGATTAATGCAGTTTTATGGTTTTTGCCCTGGATTTCTCAAATTTGGATGGCTTTTTTTTCCTTTCTGAAGAAAAACAACCCCCATCTAGTTGGTGAACGCTCAGAAAACTGCACGCCTTAAGTCTCCTGTGCTTTGCTTTTGACTGAAATCTGATTTGATTCACTTGAAAATTATTTTTGTGTATTGGATTTACAGTTCATTTAACAACCGCTGCGGATGTCAATGCATTAGTTCCAACCTGAGATAGGTAGTAATTTGGTTTCTTAATGAGTTTCCTGCTCAGGATCATCGTAGGAAAAATGGGACAAAAATGCAATAGAGCTTGGAAGAGGATGGTAGGGATGTTCGTCTCTGTGTGTGTGTGTGTGTGTGTGTGTTTGTGGAAGAGACGGAGAGAGTTTGGAAATGATTTTTTTTTATAAAAAGCCTGATTTAGGCAAAAAAGCTGAGATGCAATGGTTTCATTTCAATGGGTGTGGAAGAGACCGAAGGACACTTGCACTGTTCTCTTTATTGATCTCATTTGAAAGAAGGCTACTTGCTAGAATTCTTGTGCTCTAACTTTAACCTTCTTCCTAATCAATGCTATGAACTTTCTAATCAATACGATGAACAGTCCTCTTAAGGTCTTGTTTCTTGGATGTCAACTTCTCAAAAAAGAGGGAGGGGGAGAGAAAGCTCCATCAAAGAACAACGAAACTGATTCTACAAGAAAAAAAAAATAGCATTTAGAGTGCTCACTCAAAAGAAAATGTAATAATATGAAGTGACCTTCATGGTTTTTAAAAATTTTCTTGCAAGCTATTCCATTAAGGAATTAGACAAATTCATGGCCAAAAGGGTTGTATTGATGGACCTCAGAATAAACAAAATAACAATAAGAGAGCTGGCAGGGACCTTGAAGGTCTTCTAGTCCAACCCCCTGCTCGAGCAGGAAACCCTATACCATTTCAGACAAATGGTTGTCCAATCTTTTCTTAAAAACTTCCAATGTTGGAGCACCCATAGCTTCTGGAGGCAAGGCTTTCCACTGGTTGATTCTTATCACTTTATTAGAAAGTTTCTTCTTAGTTCCAGATTGCTTCTCTCCTTGATTCGTTTCCATTCATTGCTTCTTATCTTGCCTTCTGGTGCTTTGGAAAATAGGTTGAGTCCCCCCTCTTCTTCATGGTAGCTCCTCAAATATTGGAACACTGCTGTCACGTCTCCCCTGGTCCTTCTTTTCACCAGACTATACTTATTGAATTCCAGCAACAATTCTTCATAATGTTTTAGCTTTCACTCTCCTAATTATCTTTGTTGCTCTTCCCTGCACTCTTTCTGGATGTTGAACTCTTGTTGCAGATACAAATCAAAATAACATGCAATCTTAACAAGCTGATAGGGATTGGATTGGGATGGGCACCAATAATAATAATAATAAGATAAGGTAGGGCAAGAAAACCTTTATTGTGACTTTTTTCTGTGAACGGACTGGTACATGTTAAAAAACGAAATTCTGATGCCCGCTCTCAAAAGAAAATAAATATATAACCATATGCATACACACACACACACACACACACACACACACACACACACACACACACACACACCACAGTCCATTGTGAATACAAGAGTCTTGAGATGAGTCTAAAAAATGTCTTAATGCAGTTTACCTTGATTTATACGTGTGTGTTTTTACCATAAGGGATGCGGTGGCTCAGTGGCTAAGATGCTGAGCTTGTTGATCAAAAAGATCGGCAGTTCAGTGGTTTGAATCCCTAGTGCCACAGAATGGAGTGAGCTCCCATTACATGTCCCAGCTTCTGCCAATCTAACAGTTCGAAAGGACGTAAAAAATGCAAATAGGAAAATAGGAACCACTCTTGGTGGGAAGGTAACAGCATTCCGTGCACCTTTGGCATATAGTCATGCCAGCCACATGATCATGGAAACTTCTTCTGACAGTGCAGGCTCTTAAGCTTTGAAACGGAGATGAGCACCACCCCCTAGAGTTAGGAACAACTAGCACATATGTGCAAGGGGAACCTTTATCTTTACCTTTATTTTTATCATAAACCATATCAAGGTGCCTTAAATAATTGTTGCAGGAAAAAACACTGAAAGATCATCATCATCTCCTCTGTGTGTTTCCTGGTGCTCTGAGTCTAACTTAAATCTTTTATTTTCACGAGGCTTGAATGCAAAATACACCCACCAATCCCATCCCCACCTGTCTTTCCTTGACTCTTAAAAACATCAACCACAACTTGATTCCTGATCCCTTGATCCAGTTGAACGAACTGGCTGTTATACTTTCAGCCACTATAGCTCGATTTGGACAAATAATGCCACGTTCGGAATGATTTAAAAGGTTAGGTAAGGCCCCAGCTGAAAGGATTGGAGAAATATGGGGGATTCCAAACTCATCAATGTAGGATCTGACAAGGCTTAAGTTTTTATCCATTAGGAGTGAACTGAGCCCTCCTTTTGTCTAAAACATTTTCTAGAAGGATATAAAGTTGTTTCGTCCTGTTGGAAGAAATGTCCACCTGGGTTCAGTTCCAAGTGGGGAAAAAGACACTGGAAACATGGAAGCTCTTTAGAAAGAATGTTTAATGGTGGACAGGATCACATGGCTTGAGTTCCTGAGCATAAAATGGGCAGAGTCCCTAGGTTTTATGCCCTCTCCTGGATTTTGAACTGTATCCTGATTGGTTGCTGTCAGAGGTTGTAGGTTGTCCTGAGACCTAAGCTTGTTTGAGCCTTGCTGGCTGATGTAATCTTCCCAGGCCGCCATGTGGTGAGATGGGTAGAGGGCTAATACTACCTTTGTTATGTAGAATGGACTGGCCCAGGTTTTAATGGCCCAATGACAAAGAGGGAGGGTGGGCTGAGTTTCTGCCTCCCTTTTAGGGGAAAATATTCCGCCCTTTTAATATTTCCTAAAATATTTCACTTTCTAGGAGAGGGGTGGGTTTCAACGTCCTACAGTTCTGTTTCCTGCCCATTTTTGAGGATCTTTCAAAGCCATTCCCAGCTTATTTTAGGGTTTCCTCGGTGGGTTTTGTTGATTTTTTGATCACGAGCCGGCTGCAAAAGCTTAGCAACCGTGGGTGGAAGGCTTGTGAGAGGAACCAAGAAAACCGTTTGGAGGCCCCATTCAATCACACAACTGTGAGTTGCCCATGCCTGCTGTATAAATTAAGATATAAATACAGCTGTGACGCTCCCTTTTCCAGGCTCATTAAAAGTTTCAGAAAGGAGCTGATTCTATAGAGCTGATGGCTTAATTTTCTTTTACCAAGGAAATTGGCTGTTTTCATCACAAAGATGTTTCCAAAAATACATCGATTTAAATGTGCTCTAGCCTCTTGCATGCTAACTTTATTATCTCTGATCTGAAGGCTTTGCAGACTGCAGCTGTTCTTTTTAATAGGCAGGCAAATCCTGCTACGAAACTCAGACGTTGAGCTTTGTTTTCAGTAGAAATATTGGTTTGCAACTTTGAGACTCAAAGTTTCCAAAAGGGTATATATATCACACCCACACACCCATGGCTTTTTAATCGTTGTTTTGCAATTGCTTGACCTGTGGGGGTGTTTTGCGATTACCTTGGTTTTGGGGAGCATTGAAATATTTTCCATAATATTATGCAGAGAGCCACGATCTCTATTCATAAGGATGTTAATTTGGGAATCCACAAAGAAGTGAGATTTGTCCACATCACAAAAACATTTAGAGGCATGAATAATAGTATAGCAGAGTTGAAAGGGACCTTGGAGGTCTTCTAGTCCAATCCCCTACGCATGCAGGAGACCCTACCCCAGTGATGGCTAACCTTTTTGTCATCCCATGCATCCCACACTGCATGCCCCCCCCCCCGGGCTGGGTTCCAGCCGCCATTACTACCAGTTCAGTAGTAAACAAAATTGTGGGTATGGACATTTTCAATTAAAACGATCTGCACATGTGCAAAACATTAAGAAACGAATAAAATTACATTTTTAATGAGTTGAGCGAGTTGAGTTTATTATATTTCTATGCCGCCCTATTCCCCGGAGGGGACTCAGGGCGGCTCACAACCAAGTCAAAGGGGGGGGGGGTACAAATAAGAAAAAAAGAACATGCACAAAACAATACCACAATTTAAAACACTCAACAACCATACCATTCGAGGGGGGGCAAAAACTCATTAGCCCCAGGCCTGCCGGAACAGCCAGGTTTTAAGGGCTTTGCGGAAGGCCTGGAGGGTGGGGAGGGTCCGAATCTCCACGGGGAGCTCGTTCCAAAGGGCCGGAGCAGCCACAGAGAAGGCCCTCCTCCGGGTGGTCGCCAGTCGGCATTGGCCAGTAGATGGAATTCGGAGGAGGCCTAATCTGTGGGATCTAATCGGTCTATTGGAGGTAATTGGCAGTAGGCGGTCTCTCAAGTACCCAGGTCCAATACCATGAAGGGCTTTATAAGTGACGACTAGCGCCTTGAAGCGTATCCGAAGACCAATAGGCAGCCAGTGCAGCTCGCAGAGGATAGGTGTAACGTGGGTGTACCGCTTGCGCGGCTGCATTCTGGACAAGCTGAAGTCTCCGAATGCTCTTCAAGGGCTGCCCCATGTAGAGCATGTTGCAGTAGTCCAGTCTTGAGGTCACGAGGGTACGAGTGACTGTTGTGAGGGCCTCCCGGTTCAGGTAGGGACGCAATTGGTGTACCAGGCGAACCTGGGCAAATGCCCCCCTGGTCACAGCCGACAAATGATGTTCAAAAGTCAGCTGTGGGTCCAGGAGGACTCCCAAATTGCGAACCCTGTCTGAGGGGCGTACTGTTTGACCCCCCAGCCTGAGAGATGGAATACTTGGCCAATTAGTGGGAGGGAAACACACCAGCCACTCGGTCTTATCCGGATTGAGTGCAAGCTTGTTAACCCCCATCCAGATCCTAACAGCCTCGAGGCACTGACACATCACGTCAACCGCTTCGCTAAGTTGGCACAATGAAGATTGTTCTGCGCATGTGCCAATCATAGAACCGATATGGTCATATGTCCACCAGAGTTACTACCTATTTGGCGACCCCCCAGTGCTCCCGCTTCCCCCATGCATGCGCGCCCCTCCCCGTGCCCCATTTTGGGCCTAGTAGGCCTCCCTGCAGCCTCCTGGGAGCAGAAATGGGTCACGGGGAGGGGGGTCTGTGCCCCTCCTGCCCCCTGCATGCACCTGCAGCCTCCTGTGCATGCACCCCACCCCCGCACATGCGTAGCAGAGACCCGAAAATCAGTTGGCCAGCGGAAGGCGCGCACGCATGTGTGGTGGAGCTGAGCTGGGGCGGCGGCTCATGTGTCCGCAGTGAGGGCTCTGCGTTCCACCTGTGGCACACATGCCAGAGGTTCATCATCACGGCCCTATACCAGGGGTCGGCAAACTTAAACACTCAAAGAGCCATTTCGACTCGTTTCCCACGGAAAAGAAAACACTGGGAGCCACAAAGGTCCTAACCGGAAGCCCCCTGTTCAATTCTGGAGGTGACCGGAAGTTCAGTTCCCCCCACCATAGAGTCTCCTCCTAGAGCGGCATACTTTTTCCTCTATCTGTCATAACCGAAAGCCCTATCAATTGTGGAAACAACTGGAAAATCCTTCCCTTGCCATAGAGTCTTCTCCTGGTGCACTGTGCTTCTCCCCACCCCCCCACCAGAAGCTCCTATCAAAATTGTGGCGCCGACTGGTGACGGAGCCGCAGCAGAGGGAGGAAAGAGCCACATGCAGCTGCAGAGCCGCAGTTTGCTGACCGCTGCCTTATACCATTCCAGACAAGTGGCTGCCATCATATTCTTAAAAGCCTCCAGTGATGGAGCATTCACAACTTCTGTAGGCAAGTTATTCCACTGGTTAATTGTCCTCACCGTTAGGAAGTTTCTCCTTAGTTTTTGCAAGACTAAAAATATTTCTGTTCTCCTTTTCTTTTACTCTCTGGAAAACTGGGGGGCTTCTGAAATGCTCCACACGTCTCCCCTTCTTCTGTGTGCTGATGCATCTTTTACACGCCAGTTATCCAGTCTCCAAAGAGGAGGCATTTGATTTTGCTTATCCACTTCTTTCTCTTGCTTGCTCAGTTTTATTTAGACAGCTTCTTAACCTTGACTTCTGCCAGTGCTTCCCCCCCTTTCCTCATTACCTTTCTCCATTATATATTGCTTGGTTTTGTTACAGATGTAGCTTTAACTGCTTTAACAGATTAATATTTAACAGCATAAATTGCTTCATTAAAGTAATGTCCTTCAGATCAGTACGATTGGCCCGATGGCTTGTGCAGTGGGGAACGGAAGAGGTGCCCTCTGCTCTTGCATGGAACGGAGCTCGTGAACGTTTTCTCCGTGGTGGGGAAATGGTTTTGAGGACTGAGTTTTTTCTTTCTTGGGATGGATGGAGATCAATGCTGCTGAGAAGGCTTTTTGCCAGATGCCAACAGGTTTTCGTAGGTGGCACAATATGGAGCTAAGATTAGCAACCTTGGAAGAACCTTAAATTCAATCTCTTCTGGAATCAGGAAGCTTCAGGGACTTTTGTGGAAAGTCTTGGGAATTCCCCAATAAGAATAATTTTAAACATGCTAAAATCTCAGGATCATTGCATTTCAAAAAAAAAATTAAGCCAGCCACCGAGGAGACCTTAAATGTTTCCTACCAAAACCTTGTGAGATGTCCTGATCTCTAGATGTGATGGAATGCAGACCTAAATTTGGGAATAAGAAAGGAATGAGTAAATTCTGAAGATCTTTTTCCAAGGCACCTGAAGGTCAGACAATGGATGGAAACTGACCAAGGAGAGATTCAACCTAGAAATAAGGAGAAATTTTCTGACAGAACAATCAACCCATGGAACAGAAGTTGCCCTCAGAAGTTGTGGGAGCTTCATCACTGGAGACTTTCAAGAAGAGATTGGACTGCCATTTGTCAGAAATGGTGTAGGGTGACCTGCTTGAGCAGGGGGTTGGACTAGATGACCTACAAGGTCCCTTCCAACTCTGTTAAACTGTAAAGACTTCATTTCGTGTTTACAATTTTAAATTATTTTATTATTCATCGACTGATTTGATTTTTACCCTGCCTTTACTACGTTATAAATAATGTGGCAAGCATACATAATATTCCATCCTCTTCTTATTTTGCCATGAGTTGAGCTGAGAGAGAATGACTGGTCCAAAGTCTCCCAGCCACCTTTCATACCTAAGACAGAACTAGAACTCACCATCTCCTGGTGATTGGCCCAAAGACACCAAGCTGGCTTTCATGCCTAAGAAGGAACTAGAACTCATAGTTTCCTAGGTTCAAGGCCAGCACCTTAATCCAAGCTGCCTTTCCAGTCTCTTTTAAAAGTAATCTGCAGACACCCTCGCTGTTGCCCAAGTCAAGGGTGTCAAATTGGATTTCACTGAGGGCCGCTTCAGGGTGAGTGTGGCCAGGGTGGGCATGGACAGCTCGACATCACTTGTGCCAGGGGCACCTGTGGCAGCCCGAATGACAGTGAAAAAAGGCTTCTGAGCTCCTTGTTTGGCTGTGACAGCCTCCTGTAACCCTCTGCCAGTGAAAACGGAGTTCGGAGTTCGGTGCCTATACTATTTTTTTTGGCAGAGACACTGCTGGCTGGTCCTTCGCTATTTCCAGGGTGACCCGGGGGCCAGATCTAAACACCCCGCAGGCCGGATCTGGCCCATGGGACTTGTGAGTGACAACCCTGCCCTAGGGGCTACATTGCCAATACCTTCCACTGATTACTGCTCCCTTGTCTTATTCATACAAGATGTGGTCATGCCCCTTGTTTAACCAAATCAGGATCTGGCAGGTGCCTTTATAGACCATACTAAGCCAAGTGGCTTTATTTTCCTGAGCTCCAAGATCACCACAAATGGGGACTGCAGCCAAGAAATTAAAAGACGCTTGCCCCTGAGGAGGAAAGCTATAGCAAATCTAGACAGCATACTAAAATGCAGAGACATCACCCTGCCAACAAAAGTGCGTATAGTTAAGGCTTTGGTTTTCCCAGTTGTAATGGATGGTTGTGAAGGTTGGACCATAAGGAAGACTGAGCGTCTAAGAATGGAGGCCTTTGAACTCTGGTGCTGGAGAAGATTCCTACGAGTCCCTTGGACTGCAAAGAGATCCAACTGGTCAGTCCTAGAGGGGATCAACCCTGACTGCTCTTTAGAAGGCCAGATCCTGAAGGGGAAACTCAAATACTTTGGCCACCTAATGAGAAGGAAGGACTCACTTGAGAAGAGCTTAATGCTGGGAAAGATTGAGGGCAGAAGAAGAAGGGGACGACAGAAAATGAAGTGGCTGCATGGAGTCACTGAAGCAGTCAGTGTGAACTTGAATGGACTCCAGAGGATGGTAGAGGATAGGAAGGCCTGGAGGAACGTTGTCCATGGGGTTGCGATGGGTTGGACATGACTTCTCAACTAACAACAGCAAAGCCAAGTGAGTTTTCAGATTTTTTTAGAACTTAGCATTTGGGGAGAATGTAGTCCATTTGACGTAGTTTATGATTCTGTGTCCTTTCCTACCTATGGTGGTGAGTCCCCTAAACCCAATCGGGTTCTAGCACTGGATTGCACTGTAATTATATTTACTTCCCGCTGAAACCTATCATATGTTCTTGATTTAATGGGGCATATGAATCCTTGAATGTCTGTCAAGTGCTTTGACTGTATTAAGGAAGCCATTTGGAGGGGAGGGCTGTTTCTTTTGCTTCAGGCTTTTAGGCAATGACGTGCGGTGAGGATTATGGTTGCTGAGGCAAAAGTGCGACAGCGGCGAGAAGCAATGTCCCCGCCACTGTGTCCGACAGGCGTCTCGCGTTTATGTCCACCATAGACGCAAGACGCTTCTGTCGGACAGAGCGGCAGGTACGGAGGAGGCGGGGGGTGAGGCGGCAGAGCATGGCGGTGGCGAGAAGCAGCAAGAAGGGAACAGGTAAGAGGCGTGGTTGGCAGCCGCCGATGCCGGAGACGTTGCTGTGACTCTGTGAGATGTGGCTGCTGCTGTCACCACTCAGTGGCTTCTCAGGAACGGTTACAGAAGGGGCTCCGGCCACCTGCGCCATCTTCTGCCCGTCTTCTGGAACTCACCCAGTCCAGCCACAGCACTTTGAAGTGCAAGCCGCCAACCCGGCCATACAGCAGGTCCCGCTGAATGGCTGGGGCGGCAGCATGCACTTTAAAGTGCCAGCGCGCCTCCCGGCCATTCAGCAGATCCCGCTGAATGGCCGGAGTGGCGGCATGCACTTAAAGTGCCAGCGCGCCTCCCGGCCATAAAGCAGGACGTGTTTCTCTCTATGGCAAGGTGCAGTGGCATGGCTTTAAAAAATAAAAAAGTGCCAGCCCGCGTGCCACCAGAGGTGGGTAAAGCACACACACACACACACACACACACACACACAAATTACTTATAATAAAACAAATTACAATTACTTACAAATAATTTGAATTCCTCTCCCTTGCCCCCTCCCTCCGACTCACATACCTTTTCCAGCTGTGTAACAGAGGATTTCAACTTTCCTCTTGTCCGCCACGATGAAAATGTAAAAAGAAAAAGGCAAGAGCTGCTCTAGCCAGGCTAGGATAGTTGCTGCTAGAGTCACCACGTGGATGACTCTGCTTAACTGTTTTTTAAAAAGCCTCTAAACAAAGTGCCCTCTGCAGGAGGAGGCGAGAGAACCACGTGCCTCCTTTGCATAAGGAATTTTTTATCTTTTAACCCTTGCTTAACTCTGCTCAAATAATCATAAAGCTAGCATAAAGGAGACCCATTGTTCTCTTGCCTCCCCCTGCAGTTAAGCACTAACCAGAGTCATCCACTGTGACTCTGGCAGCAACTACCTCTGCCTTTTTCCTTTTAATTTTGTTTTTCTTTTCATCATGACAGTGGTGAGGCCCTGCCTCCCCTGCCTCCCCTGACTGCATATCCCTGCTTTTAGGATGGTCCTCCATTGAAGAGGAGAAGAGCCAAGGTGGCACAGTGGTTAAATGCAGCACTGCAGGCTACTGCTAGATCAGCAGGTCAGCGGTTCAAATCTCACCGGCTCAGGGTTGACTCAGCCTTCCATCCTTCCGAGGTGGGTAAAATGAGGACCCAGATTGTTGGGGGCAATATGCTGACTCTCTGTAAACCACTTAGAGAGGCCTGAAAGGCCTAGGAAGCGGTATATAAGTCTACTGCTATTGCTATTGAATCAAAGTTTTCACAGAGGGCACTGACACGAGTAACTTCTCTTGAGCTTGAAAAGGGGGAAATATAAACTAATCCCGAGGCATCCTGCATCTTGAGTGGTCTTACTGCAAGTGCAGATAAGACATACATATTTTTATCTACCCAGGTCAGCCTGGCACCCAAGAAAGCAAACGATGGGGAGCTGAAATCATGAGGAGAGATCCAAAACATTCATGTAAAAAGAACTCAGTGAGGCTGAGGAAGAAAAGAGAATATTTTGGAACATCACCGATGCAGAACAGATGAATGTTCCCAGGCCAACCTTATCTGGGGAAAAGGAAATTAGCTCTTCTATTTTGTATCCTGGGGAAAAGAAGCCTGAAGAAGTCAGAGAGCATCTCTTAACGAATTCACTCATAAATGAGAGCAGGTGGTTTGGCTTATTCAGTTTCCAGGATTTTCACCTCTTATTTCTGGACATTCAACCTGACTAGAGAAACTTGCTTATCTGGTCACGTTATCTGGTTGTACCTTCAAGCACTATATAAAATTGGGGCAATAAACAAAACAAATTGTGGACCCCAGAACCTTCCCAGTGTGGGAAAACTAATAATTTGTAAGGAGTAAAGTTGGTCTTGACAGAGCAAGAAAGGTCCATTAATAAAAAGGGAAACATTGCTTGAGTCAAAACAAACATGAATATAAAAGAGTGGGGAGAGGAAAGCATAATCAGATCTCCAAGTTTACTATAACCAGTCTAAATATAAATAGAACTTCATTCAAGTTCGTTTCTTGGTCTGGTCTGCCTCCTAAGGCTGACATAACCTTGCTTTTGTTTGATTTATAGAATACTAGCTGGATACCCATGCTTCGCGATGAAACGATGTGATTGGGCAACGCAGGAACAATCCGGTTCACTCCGGTTCAGTTGTTGCCTCATTCGTGGTCAGTGATCGAAACACATAAGAGAATATCACTCCCACTGCCTTGAGTCTTGAAGCAGTTTCACAAGTGGAAGGCGTAGGCATTTTGGTGAAGTACTGACATTTAGGACTGTAAGGGGCCTCAAGCCACTGCTGAGTGAAGGAGTGCAATGTCTGCCAGTTTGAACTGAGGTAACGGAATGTGAGGCAACCGGCAGTTGGAACAGAGTTCTTTTCAGGTGGGGAGTGGGAGTAGAATATCTAACCCCTTAGCATCAGAGCATGTTAATATAAGGCAACCAGTAGTTGGAACAGAGTTCTTTTCAGGTGGGGAGGGGAAGAAAACTCCTTAACATTAGAGCGTGTTAATTACTGTATAAGAAACACTAATGATATGATGGTTATTTTGAAAAATCCTTTTTAGCAAGCACCTAGAAGCCAAGAGGAACATACATGCTACATTTCAAGTTTGTAGGCTTTAAGGTACTGGAGATTTCATGATGAGTGAGTGATATATATAAGGTTCTCCTCCTTTATCAGCTGAGCCAGGGAAGTAGGTATGTATTTAGTGTCACAACCCCTGATATGCCCAAATATGGGAGGAAGCAGACTGCTTCCTTTCTCTGTCTATTGGCTCGTCACAAGAGACCATCACGACAGAAAGCCATTATTTTTACTGTTGCCTTTGTTACATTTGTGTTGCATTTGTGCTGATAAATAAATAAATAAAGGGAGACTAGTATAGATCTGTTTCAAGCTATTTAGCTCTCATCAGCTAGCCATACCCTTACTTGGATTTGAACCTGTGCTGTATTACCTATTAAGCAGTTGGGCATACCAGGGGTTGGATTGGTCTCTACCAGTTCCCAAATGTGAGCACATGTGTTTGCACATACTCACTGCCTTCTGCTGCATGCACGGTGTTCACACATTACATTGGGGAGGGTGGGCGGAGCCTCCTGCAGCCGCAGCTACTGGTTCGCCCAAACTGGAGAGAACCACCTCTGATCTAAAAATTGCCAAGGTCGAAAAACACAGGTTTAAACCATTCCTGCCCACCCAATGCTCAAACAAGTCTGTTTTCAAGCAAAATTAGGAAACGTGTGCAATCATAATTCCCAGAGTAGCTATCACTAGCTGGAGTAAACCTTTTGCTTTATGCATTTTAGATGACCATGGTTGTCACACTTGATAAATGGTACAAGCAACAGCATCTGCAAATCTAAGTAAATACACAGAAACTGTGTTCATTCTGAGGATCATAAAGTAATTGGACAAATGAAGCAGAGGCACAAGGCTGTTTAATGAAGAATGATCAGTGCTGCATATGATTAAAAGTGGGGGAGAGAAACTCTTTCATGAGTTGGCCTTTCTACCACACTGGAATATCTTTGGATGCTCTCAGTAATTGAATCCTTTGGAACCGTTATTGATACCAGAGGTTGAAAAACAGTTGGATTCTTTTCCATTATGGCTCAAACACTTACGTCATGCCTGTAATCTGGTCTTGGGCTGTTTTCCTCTATCACTTAAACCACATCAGGACTGGAGGTCAAAGGGCAGTTATTAATTTGGAGGTCATTTAGATTATTTTTAGGATTGATTATGTAAATCAACTCTGATTTGACTCTGATTTTCAAATCAGTTTATGTTAGAATATTCATGACTGGGAGAGACATGGGAACAAAGTCAGCCAATGAATAGGCATAGCAACTAAGTCAGCCAATGGGAGCTTAAACAGATCTGAGTCTGTGCTGAGAATTGAAACTGAAACTATGTCTGCTCTGAACTCTGGAATGAAACTGTTCTCTCCTGCTTGTGTTTGCTTGTAACTACTACTACGTTGGAGGAAAGCTATATTGATATTGTACGTTTATTCAACTGTTATTATGTCTATAAAGAAGTTAATGAATCCAGCTGAATCAGTTATCTGTGTGTGCTTCCTGGATTCGATTTTTCTGCAACAAACTCTGATTTATATTTGTGATTTGATTTGCAAAGGGTATACAATTTAATGAAGCCATTTCAAGAGTTGTTCTTTAATTCCCTTTAATTCCATCCCTTTCCTTTTAACTTCCTTCCTTCTTCTGTACATCCCTTCCCTCCCCTTTTCCCTTTCCTTTCCTTTCCTTTCCTTTCCTTTCCTTTCCCCTATTTTCTACCTTATTCCCTTCTTTCATTTCTTCCTTTCTTCCCTCCTTCCTTCCCTTCCCTTCTTATATATTAAGATTGCACAGTATTAAAAAGATAATAAATGTTCTACCAGCGAACACCAATAGGAGCAACAGCAGTGCAAAATAAACCTTGCTATAATCATATAGGATCTTCGCAGTTCTTTCCTTTTAGAAAGAAGTCATGAAATGAAGGTGTTTTGAGTAAAATATGAAGGCTGTGTTCACAACAGTGACATTAGATGCTAGGAAAATTCTTTATAAGCAGAAGGGCGAACATTGTGGCAGATTCCTTTGGCTGGTATAATTGCAGTAGAAAATAAAAACAGACATTTTCCTTTCCAGTGAAAACAGCTTGCAAGAAACGTATGGTGAATTTCGCTTTGAAGGTGATTTTTTTTTATTTGAGGTCCACTTAAAGAACTTAGACTGCTTGTGTCAGCATGATGTTAATCACTGCCTGAAATCTCTGCTGGCACGAAAGAGAGGCTTAAAGAAAACTTTGCATTCTCCTCTAGAGCTGGACTTTTCTTGGTCAGCTTGTGTGTTTATGGAAATAGGACGTGCCATCGACTTCATTCCAATATGTGTTTTGCAGATGTTCAGAATGGATTGAATGTTCAAATAGAGGAGCGGGGAGGGGAACATCAAGCTGGAAGAGAAAAATGTAGATTTATTAAAGTCCTGCAATGCAAGTACAAAATGCGTCTTGAGCTCTACTGCTAAGAACACTTACCCAAACTGTTGGGCTTTTAAAATCTTTTTGATTAGAGATGGGCAGCTTTTAGGCTAGGTATGAATTCCCAAATAATTTATGATCCCCACACAACCCTGATTGCATCTTTCAGATCTGGAGGTAAAATAGTGGGTGGGTGGATTTTTTAAAATTGTGTTCTGATTCAGGCTTCCTTAGAAAGCAAGAAGCAAAGTCTTGGTCCCGACAAAACCTCTTTTATTTACATGACTGTGAAATCCTTTCATTCAGTCAACAAGGCTTTAGCAAACAGTCTTCCAAAGGAATGTCTATCCACACGCACCTTATCTCAAATGGGAGCGCTTCCAGATAACTAGTTTCCAAACACAGGGCAAAAGAAAACTTGGCACAGAGTCTCTTATAATCACCAACAGAACTTTCAGAACCGAATGAACAAATTGTTTCCTGCAAAAGCCCACTCCCCATTCGTTCCTCTTTTGTTTCCTATGGGAGGGGCCAATCATCTCTAACGTGTGGCATTACTCTTAAGTTGATCCTGCTTTGTTAGTTGTTCTTGTCTTCTGGCAGCTCTGCGCATGCGCACACTGGGAACAGTGTGCTTCTGCCTCACTGTTGTCTAGCGCCCTCTCTGCCTCCAACACAGAGCCTTTGTCTGAGTTTTCCTCAGCCCTCAGTACTGGCCCATGTTCTTCCACAACTTTCTCACTGTCTGTCTCGGCTGCCAGCTCTGCTGGCCACCGGCGGGCCACCACAAATTGCCTTTGTGCTAAAATAAGAGCCAAACTTTTACTACGCTAACTTAAAATCCATGTTGCCCCTTAAATCCTAAAATCAAAATAGATTAGGAAAGTCAGCTTTGCTGAATCGCATTGGTGATTCCTCTGCCCTTTGTAGCTCCTAAATTAAACAATAACAAATTGATCTCCCAGTGGGTCAACTGAATTGTCTTTAAACTTCATATCCAAACCAATTTTTGTATAACCCAGTGACTATTGAATGGAACATCTGCAAAAAGGCTCTAGCTATATATTCAGTGGTGGGATTCAGCCAGTTTGCACCTATTCGGGAGAGCTGTTTGGTAACTTTCTAAGTAGTTCAGAGAACTGATTGTTGGAAGAAATCTCCTTTTGTTTTTTTCCACTTTACAGGGCTAATCCTGTAAGGAAGGCAGGAAGGAAACATTCTAGTGTTGTTTCTAGCCTAATCTTTATTGACCTGTTACAGAAACTGCTTCTCCAGTAAACCCTTATTACATTGTACATTATTACATTGTAACAGCTAAGGCGAAGCGCCCATCGACCTGAGTGACCTTGAGTTGGCCATGCCCACCCAGTCACATGACCACAGAGCCCCACCTACCCAGATGGTCATTAGGGCAGAGAACCGGCTGTATATATTGTATAAAGAAAATGGACAGCAGGGAGAGTAAACATCATATTATTTATATGGGAAGTCCCATATAAAATAATTTCCCCTGGTTTGCCATTCCGCCAATAGAATTTC
This sequence comes from Thamnophis sirtalis, assembly GCF_051295495.1. Lineage (NCBI taxonomy): Eukaryota > Metazoa > Chordata > Lepidosauria > Squamata > Natricidae > Thamnophis > Thamnophis sirtalis. The sequence continues at coordinate 41,111,542 of NW_028261393.1, forward strand.
TATTTTATGCCCTATTCTTCCCTATCTTCTTCTTAATTTTGATCCTTCTTTTGTCTATTTTATGGTTATAGATTAATCAAGTTTGAAACTATTTTCTTTTGATCCATTAGTGATAAACCTAAAAGTATCTAAGGAGTAGCAAGGATATGTTTTAATTACAAGGGTCTCCGTGTATTTGGGAGGATAATTTGATATTTCCCAAAGAGCAAATGTATTTACATTTCTGTAATTCAAGCACTTTTTAAAATTTTTACAGCTAGTCCTCTATTTATAAATTGGTTACATTCTAAGAGGCTGTTTGTAAGTCCACTTTGTTTGAAAATCCAACCAAGTATTAAAAAAAAGTGCACAATACAGCTCTTGTTTTATATAAGTGGCCGGTATGCCATTATATCTGTCCTAAACTGTTGAAAATAGATGTATCTGGATTTCTTGATATCTTTTCTTCATCTTGCCTTGCTAACTTATAACTAAATCCAAATATTAAAATACAGGAACTTTATTGCAAGTGTAAACTCTTCACATTTGCCCCAGAAGCATCACCATATTATTTAAAAATAATAATTGATGTCAAAGCCAATACGAATGATTTCGGTGAGAGACGCTGAGGGAAGCCACAGATAATTCTTCATACCCAAAGCGCCTGTATCTTAACTCTGCACTATAATTGCTTGGAAATATGTAATACTTAATTCCAAGGTGTCATTCTTCATAGCAATTTATTGGGAAATGTTAACTGATGGAGCAGCTGCTACAACGACCAAATACGTTTGTGCTGGAAACAGACTTTCTAGATATAAATATTATTCCATCTAGGGCAACATCACTTCCTCAATTGCATGCCTCGTTATATGTGAAAATTAGTGGACAGGTTGGTGATTTCACTGAATAGCAAATTAGCGCCACTATCTATGTCTGCATTGCAGTGTTTCTGGGCTTACAGCAATTATCTTCCAACAATATTGAGGCTGGAAGGAAGATCATTTTCCAGATAGTCTGGTCAGACCAAGGATAACCTATTCCAAAATAGGATTCGGTACATGAATGTCTTTTTAGGTATATGGAGGACAACTGTCAATGGAGAACACTGATTGGCTGAGTCTTCTTCTGTTGCCCTGCACAGGAGAATGGAGCTGGAAAGCAGGTTAGTGGGTTGGGGAGGGAATTGGGATTTTACAGTATCCTTGCCCTGGAGTGGGGTGGAAATGGTGATTTTTTGCAGTATCCTTCCCCTGCCACACCCACCAAGCCATGCCACCAAGCCACACCCACAGAACTGGTAGTAAAAATTTTTTGAATCCCACCACTGTATTGGGATACCCAGAAAATAAAGAAAGCCTTCAAGTAATCAGTGACTTGTAAAATGGGGAGGAAAATGGATGTTAGAACATTTTAGTGATAGATAAAGGGGGCCCAATTTATGAAATGGATGCGTTAGAAGAGCATATCATAGCACAAAGCAGTCATTTTATCTGCATCTAGAGATTTTACTTTATATAAACACCAAAACTACTAGAATCTGATGACTTTGGCCTCATTGACAGTGTGCCATCAAGTAGATGTCACCTCTTAACAACATAAATACATTTTCTCCTGGCCTTCCAGGCCTTCCAATGAGAATATAATGATAGTTCAAATAACTGCAGTTACTCTATAGGGAAATAAACCATGAGTAGTGATTACTTAGCACAAATTAAATCATAAAATCACTCTGGAACTGGAAGCACAAAAGAAAAAAAATGATGACATGAAGTAAATGCAATCCTATTAAATCCTTTACTTGTGTGATGTCCAGCAAAAAAAAAGTAATATTAATAAATATGCAACATACTCTCTGAAGTGGTTAAAATGAGGAAGAAAGAAAAGGAATAACACTACCATTATAATATTGGAAGCTACAAGACAGCATGGAACCCAGAATCCAGAGAACAGGCCTGTTGGAACATTTTGAAAGAGAGGTTCCCCTCGCTGAAATAGAATAGAATAGAGTAAAACAGAACAGAACAGAATTCTTTATCGGCCAAGTGTGATTGGATGCACAAGGAATTTGTCTTTGGTGCATATGCTCTCAGTGTACATAAGGAGAATAAAATACATTCATCAAGAATAAAAAGATACAGTACTTAGTGATAGTCAAGGTTATGAATAAGCTATCAAATTGTACTAGTAAATAAATAAAACAATATAAATTGAAAGATACAAGCAACATAGATATAATCATAAGTGTGAAGAGATAGATACTAGGAAGGAAGAGAAGAATAATAGTAATACCATCTTAGTAAATTATTGGACAGTGTCGTGGGAATTAGTTGTTAAGCAGAGTGATGGCATTCGGGGAAAAAACTGTCCTTTTGTCTAGTCTTGGTGTGCAGTGCCCTATACTATAGCATTGTTTTGAGGGTAAAAGTTGAAACAATTTATGTCCAGGATGCGAGGGGTCTGTAGATATTTTCACAGCCCACTTTTTGACTCATGCAGTATACAGATCCTCAATGGAAGACAGTTTGGTAACACATGTTTTTTTCCCCTGCAGATCTAATTATCCATTGAAGTTTGTGTCTGTCTTGTTGGGTTGCAGAACCAAAGCAGACAGTTATGGAGGTGCAGATGACAGATTCAATAATTCCTCTGTAGAACTGAATCAGCAGCTCTTTGGGCAGTTTGAGCTTCCTGAGTTGGCACAGAAAGAACATTCTTTATTGTGCTTTTTAATGACTTTTTGATGTTTTGTTTCCATTTTAAGCCTTGAGACATGATAGAACCTAGAAATTTGAAGGTCTCTACTGTTGATACTGTGTTGTCTAGTGTTGTAAGAGGTGGTAGTATAGGAGGTTTACTTCTAAAATCCACCACCAGTTCTACGGCTTTGAGTGTATTTAATTCAAGATTGTTGCACCACAAGGCTAGTTGTTCAACCTCCCATCTGTATGCAGATTTGTTGTATCTGTACAAACAGCACATGAAGCAAGTCTTGGTAGTTAATGTTCCTTTAATCTGAGATTTCATGCTCCTCCGTGACTATTCATCAGTATGAATTGGACAGAGCTGAGAGAATGCCAGGCTCTGCACTGTCAGATCAAATATTATAGACTCTCGCTGTTCACGAGAAAGGGCAAAAACGTGGGTGAGCTTCCTAGCCAAGCTTCACTGATGTTTCACTGATGCAAGAGCTGAAGTATCCCGGAGCTCTCCAAGGTCCTAGAAGGTTTTCCCCGACTGTTATAGATGAGATACAGATTATAGATGACTGTAGAAAAGGCGAAATAGAATTATGGGGAAATACGCGTAAAGCAGGATATTGGCGACCGATTTGAGCATCTTGATCAATATGTGGACCCCTGTTGGGAAAAGGCTGCAGCTTCAAATTAGAATAATTATAATAGTATATAGGGCTAGAAGGGAATTTGGAGGTCTTCTAAGCCAACCTCCTGCCTAAGGGAGAAGTCCTTAAATCATTCTGGACAAATGATTGTCCAATCTTTCTTTAAAATCACCAGCAATGGGTCACCCACAACTCCAGAAGCTTTATGCGTTGCCGCAATTTGTCAGAAGTGTAGCACGCAGAGCCATTTCTCTGGGCATCACCTGTTGCTCTTCTGGAGTTCTGGTGCGCTGGCCAGGTGGTCTTCATTCACATGGGAGTACCAGAAACAGAAAGAGCAGCTGCCTGGTGTGCATGCACGCACCAGGCGACTACTCTTCTGGTGTCTGGCGCTCACACGTGCACCGGCCACCTGATCTTCCAGTTGCTGGCATGGATGTGTGCATGAAGACCAGGTGCCCAGTGCGCATTCATGCACAGGAAACCAGAAGAGCAGCTGCCCAGTGCACACATGAACTGCTCTTTCGGTTTCCGGCATGTACTCAGTGCCGTAAAGGTTCGCCAACATGGGCCTAATGCATTACATCTTTCTTTTTCTTACGCTTTCCCTCTCCTTCATTCTCCCCCTCCTTTCTTGAGGTATTGGTCTATGTCATAGGGATGGAAAGAAGGATTGAATCTCCACACAACACATCTATCTATATGGGCATGAGGTTGCATGATTATAAATTATGAAGATAATTAGGTCTGTTCACTTCTGGTTTCTACTTTTAAAATAACCTTAATTACAATTCATTTCACTGCAAGGTAAATGTAACCGTAAATGAGTTCTTGTCTGGGACAGAATTAAAACTATGCTATTCTTTCTTTCACCCAGCTCTAAAAAAAAAATGAGAAAAGTTATTTTTAACTTAGTGTTTGCATTATTTATGGCCTTGTTAATTTGTGATTTCCATTTATGGCCCACATTTGAGGGATTCATTAATATTTTAATACATATATCACCACTAAATTTGAGATTAACATCGCAGAAGCAAAAGTTATTTTTTACCCTTTCTGGACTTCACGACTACAACAATAAGGAAACAAGATATTATAAAAAGAAAGATGATTGTCACACAAAGATATTACTACAATTTAGTAGATGGGGAAGAAATGGAGGTAGTGACAGATTTTATTTTCCTGGGCTCCAAGATCACCGCAGAAGGAGACTACAGCCAAGAAATTAAAAGACGTTTGCTTCTGGGCAGGAAAGCGATGGCAAATCTAGACAGCATACTAAAAAGCAGAGGCATCACCGTGCCAACAAAAGTGCATATAGTCAAGGCTATGGTTTTCCAGTTACAATGGATGGCTGTGAAAGTTGGACCATAAGAAAGGCTGATTGCCAAAGAATGCAGGCCTTTGAACTACGGTGCAGGAGAAGACTCCTGCGAGTCCCTTGGACTGCAAGGCGATCCAACTGGTCAGTCCTAGAGGAGATCAATCCTGACTGCTCTTTAGAAGGCCAGATCCTGAAGAGGAAACTCAAATACTTTGGTCACCTAATGAGAAGGAAGGACTCACTGGAGAAGAGTCTGATGCTGGGAATGATGGAGGACAAAAGAAGAAGGGCACGACAGAGAATGAGGTGGCTGGATGAAATCACAGAAGCAGTCGGTGTGAGCTTAAATTGTCTCCAGAGGATGGTTGAGGACAGGAAGGCCTGGAGGAACATTGTCCATGGAGTTGCGATGGGTCAGACAAGACTTTGCAACTAATAACAACAATTTAGTGCTTTTACAGCTAGCATCTGATCTCCAAAACTGCAGCTGAAATAACCTTTTGTCTAAAAGTTTCAATTTAACCTCTTCTCTTGCTTTTGGTTAAACAAACATCTCTTTTTCACACTCCCTGCCCCTTTCAAAAAGGTGGTTAACATGTTTTGAATGCATCTGGGGTAGGAAAGGAGATAGCCTCCCATCTATAGAGATTCTTCAATCATTCATGTCATGGTTGTCCTAAAGGTGCTTTCCCCAAAGCCAACGGGACTTTCTTGATTTTTTCCCCTTGAAAATGTTTCGCTTCTCATCCAAGATGCTTCTTCAAAACTTCAGAACTGATGACGCTTCTGGGATGAAAAGCAAAATGTTTTCAAGGGAAAAAAACCCAAGGAGGTCCAGTTGCTTTTGGGAAAAGCCCATTTGGGAGATGGTCTCCTATTTTTTGTCTATAATGTTGATGCCAAAGATTTACCTAGAAAGCAAATTCTTGGGATGAGGAGGAACATTTGCAATTATCTCTTGTTTCATGTTTAAGAATGGTAAAATCAAGGCCTTGTCTTGTTAACAGATTAACAGAGTTGGAAGGGATCTTATAGGTCATCTAGTCCAACCCCCCCACTCAAGCAGGAGACCCTACACCATTTCTGACAAATGGCAGTCCAATCTCTTCTTGAAAGTCTCAAGTGATGAAGCTTCCACAACTTCCGAAGGCAACTTCTGTTCCATGGGTTCTCACTGTCAGAAAGTTCCTCCTTGTTTCCAGGTTGAATCTCTCCTTGGTCAGTTTCCATCCATTATTCCTTGTCTGGCCTTCAGGTGCTTTGGAAAATAGCTTGACCCCCCCCCCTCCTCTCTGTGGCAGCCTCTCAAATATTGGAAGACTGCTATCTTGTCTCCCCTGGTCCTTCTCTTCACTAGACCAGTCATGCCCAGTTCCTGCAAGTGTTCCTCGTATGTTTTAGCTTCCAGTCCCCTCATCATCCTGGTTGCTCTTCTCTGCATTCTTTCTAGTGTCTCAACATCTTTTTTATAGTGTGGTGACCAAAACTGGATGCAGTACTCTAGGTGTGGTCTTACTAGGGCTTTATACAATGGTATTAGTACCTCCCTTGATCTTGATTGTATCCCTCTGTTAATGCAATTTGGGATTGCATTGGCTTTTTTGGCTGCCACTGCACACTGCTGGCTTCTATTTAGCTGGTTGTCATCAAAATGTACATCTGATAATATTTTTTGTGCCAGTTTTAGACTTTTCAATTATGTACCTCAAAGGCACCTTTCCATCGACAAAATGAATGAAAGAGTATTGCCTCTGGGTATGTTGGCCATTCTGCTTCTTCTGCTTTAGAGTCCTTTGGTGCTTCTTCAAATTTAAACTTGAATGGCAGGAACTCAGGGGTTAGGAGTTATTAGAGAAATGCTGCCTCTGCACTTATGAAATATGCACACCACCAATACACAGAAAAACACCAAGGGCCCCTCTGTAATTTCAATATTTAATACAGGTTGGAGTGTGTGTATGTGTGTGAATGTGATACGCACACACCCAGACACACATATTTCAATTCACCGTTGGGAAGATTCCATTTTAGCTCATAATTTTTCATTTATTACCTCCTCTTTCTCATAAACACCGCTGTGTGTGTATTTAGATCTTTGTGGCTGATTTTGAGCAGGAAGCAGGAGCAAGTAAGTTTTTGATTTATTAGGAAATATTACAGATTAGATTATGAGGACCAGAATTCTGTCAGTGAAATCAATTTTGATTTAAGCTTCTCTTTAAACACCCATGCACTGACTTATCTTTCAGGATGTTTCTTTTTTATATATATTCAATTCAATTGGCATCCTTCAGTCTCAAAAGATGATGGTATTGTGCTCTAGAAAGAGGTCCTAAAGCAGCATCTGGTGTGGCTAAAAAGGCCAATTCGGGAGTTGCAGTCCCTTCCACACTGAGGGCAGATCCATTCTGTTCCCTGCCCAGCCCCCAGATTTTCAGGTTCCGGGACTGCCTCTTTGCCTTGGTCTGCTGAACAAGTGTCTCTTTGGATTGGAGAAGGCCATGCTGCATCTTTAGCTTCCAAGCTGAACAATCAGAGGTGAAGGTTTCCCAGATGTTGATGTCCGTTCCCAAGGCCTTGAGATCCCTCTTTCAGATATCCTTATATCGCAGCTGTGGTCTCCCTCCGGGGTGCTTTCCCTGCACTAATTCTCCATACAGGAGATCTTTCAGAATCTGACCAATGGCCATTCTCACGACGTGCCCAAGCCAGCGTAGATGTTGCTGTTTCAACAGTGGGTACATGGTAGAAATTCCAGCACGTTCCAAGACTGTTGTAAAGTTTCCTAACGATGCCGTAACTGATTCATAATAATCAAGCCAATGTTTTAATACAAAAACCAGTGATTTATTAGCAGCTTCATTAGACAAGATTTATTTGCAGCCATTTCTTTGTTTTGTTTATCTGCTTCTGAACTTTGCCCCTGTTCCTTTACTCCCCTCAGTCTGTGTCATAAATCACGTTACCCAATAGATACACCCATCTCAAACCAGTGACTGTAATCTGAGATCCGGCTCGGCCGACAGTATGCATGGAATATCAACACGGAGAGTTGACAACTGTGCTATTTGGAACTTTATCATGCCAGGTAATGCCAAGGATACGTCAAAGACAGCGCATATGAAAGGTGTTCAACATTCTCTCCTGCCGTATGTAAAGGGTCAAAGGCTCACTACAGTACGAGAATGTGCTCAGGATGCAGCTCTGTAGACCTGGATCTTTGTATGTTCCGTCAGCTTCTTGTTAAGCCATACACTCTTTGTGAGTGTATGTGGTGGCCGCTTTCCCGATCCGTTTATTCACCTCGGTATCTAAAGAGAGAGTGTCGGAGATAGTTGAGCCCAGATACACAAAGTCATGGACAACCTCCAGTTCTTGTGCAGAGATTATAATCGGACAGCACTGCCTCTTTGGCTTTGAAACGGAGCTGAGCACTGCCCCCAAGAGTCGGGAACGACTAGCACATATGTGTGAGGGGAACCTTCACCTTTACTTTACTATGCCTTATTTTAATCGTGATGCGAAGAAATCAATGGCTGTACCAATCGGAGCTCTTGAACAATACATAAAGGGCTGCCTAGATGAATGGAAATTTTGAACGTTAGGCTAGAATATTCTGATTTTGCAAAAATCCACCTTACTCTGAACTGCCTATATCAGTGATGACAAACCTTTTCAGCTCCGAGTGCCCAAACTGGAACACATGTGCATGCGTGTGCAGGTGTGCACACTGGAGTGCTGAAAACCCAAAGACCAGCTGGCCAGTGCACACCTGCCTGCTTTTTGTCCACTTTTCGGGCCATTTTCAGGCCATTTTTGGGTCATGTTTCAGACTGTTTTTGGCCCAAAAAAACAGTCCAAAAGCAGCTTGAAAAGAGCCCAACAAACGGTGTGGTTTTGGGTGAATTCTCAGGCCATTTTCTGGCTGTTTTGGGGCTGTTTTTCAGGCAGTTTTGGGACATTTTTAGGACCACAAATGGCTCAAAAAACAGCCCCAAAACCTGCCCAAAAACCACCCACAAAATGCCCCCCGCAAAACAGCCTGAAAATGGCACGGAAAACAGCCTGTTTTTTGGCTGGTTTTTTTGGCCATTTTATGGCACTTCAGTACCCGCAAAGACCAATTGGTGATGGTTCCCATGCCCACAGAGAGAGCTCTGAGTGCCACCTCTGGCACACGTACCATAGGTTCACCATCACTGGCCTACATACTCTGATGCTACCTATATACTCTGATGCTCTTAGGTCCTTCGGTAGGACTTGAACTGTTAAGTTTTTAGCAGTCCCAGACTCTAAATCAAACTGGAGATTAAATCTCAAATAATAATAATAACGACAGTAATGTCAACAAGTCAGGAAAAACCTTCCATTTTTAATTGATAAAAATGTGCAAGTTTGTTCCTGAGGAAGCACTGGTTGCACCTTTTAATACAGAACTGAGAACTGGAATCTGTCAAACACATAATGTTTTTTTTTTAAAAAGGTATCTGGTCACAGAAGCCACCAAAAGATCGAGAAGCATTCTGGGACGAAGCCAACAACTTTGATAGAAGTTATTCCCATTTCTTATCCAGGGATCTGGTGACACCATTGTCAGTAAAAACTATCCGGGTTAAAAAGGCTATGAAATAAAGGATATCAGCCTCATAAATTTCTTCTTTGATTCTTAGATAAAGCTGAACTCTGAAAGTGACAGAAACCTTGTAACAGGAGAGGTGGCGCAGATATTCGGGCATATGATATTAGCTTCATAAATTGACTCGGAGATATATTCATGGCAAAAGCTGTTTGATAAGGAATGTTTTATGATCGGGGAGCCCAGAAGGCATTATCTTAGGTTATCTGCCCATAAATATATGTCAAACAGGAGACCTGAACTATTAAATAAATATCAGATTAGGAAGAATATGAAGAGAGAACTAATGCTGGAGTCACTCAGGTTTTCTGAAAGAGAATGCTGTGTTGTATCTGATTCTAAATGACTGAGGTCAGGCTGAGCTAACTTTATAATTTGTTATGGGTTTTTTTCAGCTTGGGAAGTTTGATGCAGAGGTGGGATTCAGCCCTGCTATCTATCTATCTATCTATCTATCTATCTATCTATCTATCTATCTATCTATCTATCTATCTATCTATCTATCTATCTATCCAAAGCAAAAGAAATGTCTGTCTGTAAAGTTTCCCAACGATGCCGTAACTAACACATAATAAGAGCTAATGTTTCAATACAGAAACTAGTGATTTATTAACAGCTTCATTAGGCAAGATTTATTCGCAGACATTTATTTTGCTTTGTCTATCTGCTTCTGAACTTTGCCCCTGTTACTTTCCTCCTCTCACTCTGTGTCATAAATCACGTTGCCCAATAAATACACCCATCTCAAACCAACTACTGAGATCCAGCTCAACACGGGGAGCTGACACTCAGCTGATTTGCCAGCAGAGCAGATTGCTGCACCTCAGCTGTGTTACTCCCCAGAAGGTAAGTTTTGGAAGGTAAGTTTTGTTAAAACTGGTGACGCGCACACACGCACGAAGCACGCAATCACTGAACCGGTTGTTAAACTGGCAGGATCTCACCACCAGTTTGATGGTATATATCGCATGCTCTGAACTGAGGGTTTCCAAATTTGACAATTTTAAGACTTGTGGACTTTAACTCCCAGAATTTCCCCATCAGTCCTGCTGGAAATGCTGGGAGTTGAAGCTTATAAGTCTTAAGTTGCCAACTTTGAAGCCTCCTGCTCTAAATGGATCCAGGAATTGTCCAGTGAATGACTCCCATAGAACAGAATCGTGTTTGGAGATTTTCAAATGCAGAGCTACTACTTGCATGAAGTCCTTAGGTTTCAGCTCATTATGGCTTGTAGAACCTCAACCATCAGTTGGAAGGTGAGCACTTGGATGAGCATACTCAATGGCTTGCACTGAAGCCATTTGCATATGGCCATTAGAGACTTGATGAAAAAGATTCTCTCGGGATTCTTCTCTGTATGTACTTTTTCATCCAAAGTTTTTTAAAAAGGACATGATGTCTTAGAGCAGGGTTCTCCAACCTTGTCAACTTTAAGACTTTGTTTTTATTTTATTTAGCTTGTCAAACATGTACAGGATAGCAGGTATAAATATAAACATGGATATAAATGAAAGAAATGATAGACGGGGACAGTAGGACAGGGACGGAAGGCACGCTGGTACGCTTATGCATGCCCCCTTTACGGACCTCTTAGGAATGGGGTGAAGTCAACAGTAGATAGTTTAAGGTTGCAGCTGTGAGGGTTTGAGGCTGTAACAAGGAAGTCAGGTAGAGCATTCCAGGCATTGACCACTCTGTTGCTGAAGTCGTATTTTCTGCAATCGAATTTGGAGCAGTTTACCTTGAGTCTGTATTTATTGTTTGCCTGTGTATTATTGAGGTTGAAGCTGAAGTAGTCATTGACAGGTAGGACATTGTAGCAGACAATTTTGTTTACTATGCTTCAGTCAGACTGAAGGCTTGTGGATTTCAATTGCCAGAATTCCTGATCCAGCATGACTGGCTGAGGAATTTTGGGAGTTGAAGTCCACAAGTCTTAAAGTAGCCAAGGTTGGAGACCCCAGTCTTAGACACATTCACTTTCTCTCAACCCAACTGATATCACAGCGTGGCTATTATGGGAGTAAAATGGAGATTCCCAATCTGTAGAAAAGACAAGATATAAACCTAAAAATATAGACATAAAGCACTAGAATCTCCCTTGCTTTTGTCTTATTCCACTGACTATGCCTTAGTCCATGCAACTTATTTCCCACTCCAAAGCCTTGTCAATTTCACTTTAAATATGGTTCCTGCCCTTTGCTTCTATTCCATTATAACTTGTGTCCCATAGTTGCCTCCTATATCAGTGGTTGAATTAGATGATGCTTGGTTTTCTTCTATCTCATCCACTCAAACCCTGCCAATACTGTCAGCTACAGTAATTTGTCACTAGATGCCTAAATACTACTAAGAAAGCAAGAGAGAGAAAGAGAGAGGGGGAGAGAGAGATAAAAAGAGAAAGAGAGAGAGAAAAGAAAGCAGACAGAAAAAAGAGAGAAAAAAGCTAAAGAGAGAAAGGGAAGAGAAAACAGAAATAAAAAGAGGGGGAGAGAGAGAAAGAAAAGAGAGAGAGACAGAAAAAGAGAGGGAGAGAGAGAGAAAGAAAAGAGAAAGAGACAGAAAAAGAGAGGGAGAGAGAAAGAAAAGAGAGAGAGACATAAAAGGGGGAGAGAGAAAGAAAAGAGGGATAGAAAAAGAGAGGGAGAGTGAAAAAGAAAAGAGAAAGACAGAAAAAGAGAGGGAGAGAGAAAGAAAAGAGAAAGAGACAGAAAAAGAGAGGGAGAGAGAAAGAAAAGAGAGAGAGAGACATAAAAAGAGGGGGGGAGAGAAAGAAGAGAGAGAGAGAGACATAAAAAGAGAGAGGGGAGAGAGAGAAAAGAGAAAGAGACGAGAAGAGAAGTGATGCCTGCTTGATGCATCAAAAGATCAAATCCATCTTGGGGGAAGTTTATCAAACATCAGCACCCCTTTTTTTTTGGTCTGCACCTCAAGTTCTAAAATGAAGTGGCTGAAGCAGGCCTGGCATTATTAATAATTGCAACATTCAAAACTGCTTCTTTGGCATTCTTTGTTCAGTTACCTTTAATGAGATGCAGTGGGATCAACGCAGTGGCAATGTTTCTTTCAGTGTGGGGTTTATTCATGAGCTGTGAAATATCTGCTAGCCTTTCCTGTGCAGGCAACGTTCCCCCTTGTCCTCCTCTCCATTTTTTTTCATCTCTCTCCTTCCCCCCGCTTGTAATAAAGTCGAAGAACCAAAAGTTCTGCAGTTTTTCACCAAGGGGCCTGTGAAATACAACAGCCCAAATGTTTGTGCCACCTTATTTTGGAACACTTGGGGTAGCAACACAATTGTTAATTGGGGCAAAACATATCTGGCTCATTTTGCTTAGGCAAAAAAAAAAAAAAACCCTGGAGAAGAATGCAAATAAAATAAAATAAAATGAAAATCAGGTGTGACATCCTCCCACTTTCTCAGTTAATGGTTCTCTTTAATGTTCCTAGAATAATTGCTCTGTTTCTACTTTTTCTTCCTGGCAGAAATGCCTCCATCAGCAAAATCGGCCATCAAGAACTTCTAATGAAGCATTTCCTCCTAAATGTCCATTTTGTAACTGACTGTGTTTTTTAAATCTTTTTTTTCAGCCACACCTAAACCTTGAGAAGATAAAACCCGAATTTTCAAGATGAAATTGCATGGCAATGTAGACTGGGTAATATTTGCTAAGGGGTGGTCCTTCCAGACCATCCAGGTCTGATAGACAATGCCGTCTTTGTTTCAGTTGCAAGGATCCATCTTTACTTTACTTTACTTTATTGTCATTGTACGTATGTACACAGTGTACACATACATTCAGATAATAGCCTGAGTTTTTGAAAACAGTGGCTCACCATCATGCTCAAACCCAGTGTGAATTTTTGATGTTGAATGCAAGAGATGGCCTACAGGAAGCACTGATGGCTCCTTGTCCCTTATATTAGTAGCCAGGGGATGGCATCTTGTTGACTTACAGAAAGACATGTGGATCACAGCCTAATTAACCCTTAAGAGCCTCGGTGGTGCAGTGGTTAGAGTGCAATACTGATGATCACCGGCTGCCAGCAGTTTGGCAGATCGAATCTCACCAGGCTCACAGTTGACTCAGCCTTCCATCCTTCTGAGGTGGGTAAAATGAGGACCCAGATTGTTGGGGCAATTTGTTGACTCCGTAAACCAATTAGAGAGGGCTGTAAAAGCACCATGAAGAAGTATGTAAATTCTAAGTGCTATTGCTATTCCTGTAGACTGTAAAAGTACGTTTCGCTTCAACCAAAGAGAGTCGAGAGTTTTCCTTTTCTAAGACTGGGGGAGGTCTGACATTAGGTGAAATCTACGGTAAGTTTCCCATGCAACAATACAGAACTATGCCTCTTGGTTCACCATCCCTGCCCCCATGACCAGTCTGCCTTTAGCTAATCTGACATTGCTGAGATGTTTTGAGAAATACTGAGGTGTTGAGGCTGGTGAAATTCCACTCTCAGGGAAAACGGCCTTGAAGATGCCTGGCACGAACAGGATTTCAAAAATCCTCTTCTCTTATTTAGCTGTGCTAAATAAGATACATAGAGATTTATTGCCTATTTGTTTCCCCTTCCTTCCCTGGTACTTTGATGGCAGGATGCCAGCAAAGTACCAAGCCAAAAATGGTGGGCCTGTCTCAGAAGTGGTATTCAGCAGGTTCTGACCAGTTCTGGAGAATCGGTAGTGGAAAATTTGAGTAGTTCAGAGAACCAGTAAATACCACCTCTGACTGACCCCGACCCCATCTATTCTCTGCCTCCCGAGTCCCAGCTGATCAGGAGGGAATGGGGATTTTGCAGTATCCTTCCCCTGCTATGCCCATAAAGCTATGCCATGCCCACCAAGCCACGCCCACAGAACCAGTAGTAAAACTTTTTGAATCCCACCACTGTCCTGTCTGGTTTTTACCTGAAGCAGTTAAGGGTGAATTGTGAATCCGTCTTGTGATTCTAGATAGAAGACGTCTAAACAAAGAAAAGACAAATAGCAGCTTGCCTTCATTCTTCTCAAAAACCGGCTTCCTGCGATCATTTTTTATGTAAGATAAAGGAAAGAAAATAGGAAAGAGGAACTCCACAGCAAATTCTTCCATATACGTGCAGTTTTGTCTAAAAATGGAGATTTATAATTGTAATTATGTGGAGTCAATCTCTGTCTGGCAGGTATGAAAAACGAAAGAGAAGCCAGACAGACGGATGATATTAGTATTGAATTCTCGGACGAAATGTACAAATCTGAAAGGTAATTTTTCTTTTGTCAGTTGATTTTTTTTTGGGGGGGGGGGTTGCACAAATCTTTATCCAGACAGATCGCCTTGTGATTTAAATAAAAGCTATAGCCAACGTGATGCTCAGGTGACTGATGGAAAGGAATACATTCTATTTAGTGTTAATGGTCTTGCTGGAAAATTAATCAGTTTTGTAGGAATTGGAACTAGCAGGAAAGAGGGCTCTACACATTTAACTGTAATCCGAAATGAAGGAAACTTCTTATTCTAGATTGCTTCTCTCCTTGATTAGTTTCCATCTAATATTTCTTGTCTTGCATTCTGGTGCTTTGGAAAATAGGTTGATCCCCTTTTCTTTGTGGCAGCCTCTCAAGTATTGGAACAAGAGCCGTGGTGGTGCAGTGGTTAGAATGTTGTATTGCAGGCTAATCCTGCTGATTACCAGCAATTCCATCCTGACCGGCTCAAGATTGACTCAGCCTTCCATCCTTCCGAGGTGAATAAAATGTGGATCCAGATTGTTGGGTTCAGTATACTGACTCTGTAAATCGCTTAGAGAGGGATGTAAAACACTGTGAAGTGGTATGTATCTCTGTGTGCTATTGACAACATTGCCATCAATCTTGCCGAATTGAGTACACTACTCTGATTATGTAAACTGTCTTGAAGAAATTTCCAGATAGGGATTGCAATTTCTACTTAATGTCGCTTTCTTGAAAACAACCTCTCAAAGCACCCAATTCTGTACTACCAGTTGTACAATTGGCACACTATTTCTTAGGATTGGAACATCTTATTATAGTGTTTTATTTATGTTTATTTTGCTAACTATGCTCTTAATTATTTTAAGACACTATTATACTTGATGTTTTTGTCCTACACACACTTACACACGCTCAACACAAATGTGTAAAGGTAAATGTAAAGTAAAGGCTTCCCCTGTCCAAACTTTTTGGACTCTAGGCTGCAATGGTCATCTCCGTTTCCTAGCCAAGGGAGCCAGCAATATGCGATCACTTCTGTGATCCTGTGGCCAGCATGACTATATGCTGAGGTGCATGGAAAGCTGTTATCTTCCTACTGTAGAGGTACCTATTTATCTGCTTGTGGTCAGGGTTCCAAGTAACACCCCCAATGAAGGAAAATTCTGAGCTAGAAGTTCCTCAAAGTTCCATTTTATTAGAGATGTCATATTGGCACATCTGGGAAAACCCAAATCTGAAAGCTTCCAG
Organism: Thamnophis sirtalis; assembly: GCF_051295495.1. NCBI lineage: Eukaryota > Metazoa > Chordata > Lepidosauria > Squamata > Natricidae > Thamnophis > Thamnophis sirtalis. The sequence goes on from NW_028261393.1 coordinate 41,127,287, forward strand.
GTTCTCCCCACCTAAAAGAAAGTCCAAGCCCCTGCCCAGCACCCACATGGCCATCACTTCATCCAATCAATGCACCGTCCTAACTGGAGATACTCCCCAGTCACACCCCTCCAGGTGCAGGCAGTGTGGCCTTGACTCTTGGAGAAATAAATGCTATTTTGACTACATACAGTATCTCCCCAGCTTCATTCAATCCCCCCTCCCAGTTTCCCACAGCCCAAAATGTGGCAGGCCTGAAGATCCAAGGCCCAAGATGGCTTCCAGGCCTGACCCTCACATTTGCATGCTTTTGAACTGCTAGGTAGGTAGGAGCTGGGGCAAGGAATGGAAGCTCACTCCATGGCATGGAGCTCGGGCCTCAAACCTGGGCTGTCAACTTCCCAGCCGACAAACTCAGTGTCTTTAATTGCTGAGCCATCACCCCAGTGGTGGTATTCAGCCGATTCTCTCCGGTTCGGGCAATGTAAAGCATGAGCACTGCGCATGCATAGAAGGCAGTGCGTATGTGCAGAAGAGGCGCACATACTCACATTTGCAAACTGTAAGGTGAGGCCCATCTCTGCATCACCGCCCCCCACGAGTGGTGGGTTTCAAAACTTTTTAGAACCTCTTCTGTAAGTGTGGCCTGCTTTGTGAGAGTGGCTTGCCAGCCATGTGACTGGGTGGGAGTGGCTTGCCGGCCGTGTGACTGGGTGGGAGTGGCTTGCCAGCCATGTGACTGGGTGGGCGTTGCCAACTTGTAAAATGTGGTGAAACTCACTTAACAATGCTCTTGCTTAGCAACCAAACTGTTGGCTCAGAAACTCTGGCATTTGAAGCACGCAAGTCTTAAAGCTGTCAAGTTACAAGACCCTTGCACCCCTAACTCTAGAAAAAAAACCCCAGGGTGTTCAAACTTGACAGCTTTAAGACTTGTGGACTTCAACTCCCAGAATTCCTCCTCTTGCTCTTCATCTGGATGATGTGCGGATGGGGGGGAGGAGGGAGCTGGAACCGGTTCTAAACGGCACTGTAGATTTGTGGAACCTTTTCTATAGAAGAGGTTAGAACTGGCAGGAACCCACCCCTGCCCCCACCCACACATCTGGATATAATACTTATTTTATTCAATGTTTCTTTGCATCTGGTTTAGGACTGTAGTAAAGTTTGAACTGAAAAGGAAAGGATATATGTTTCCTGCTCCTTAATGATAGCTCTGTCTTGAGTGTTTCTCTCTGCTTACATGAGTAGCAATAAGCTTAAACAGTGTATTTTGAGAACCAAGGAACAATGTTTGAAGTAATATAAAAATATATGTCACTGACCAAAATGCCTAGAACCAATATTAAGTACATTAATAAAGCTGTATGTAATAATATCTCCCACTGCAAATGCTGCTGTGAAGTCAGTAGCTTTTAAGAATTGGGAGTAATTTGGAAACTGGCAAGGAAATATTAACTTCCAAATCATATTATTAAGTCAGCCCTTGCTGTGCCATCAAATCTAGGCTGCTGAAGTGCAATCTTAGTATACATTGTTATGTTTTCAATCTTGCTTAATTGTAGTTCATTTTTAGTTATTTGCAATCCTTGGTACGGCACCTATAGACATGTCTCAGGGTAGCTTTCAATAAATGCCATAAAACACCCATTGAAAAATATCTGAAAACAAAACCAGTTAAAACCAACAATGAAGCTTAGTAAAACTGTTGGTGTGCCACAACACAGATTTTTCTAGCTTTAATTAGATTACATAGTCATCTGACTCAGATTCAATTCATCCTTTTGAACGAACGAATTAGCCCAATCAATGATTTCTATAATCAATGGATTGTTAATTAATTACTTTAATTAATTATTTTAAGTCATCTTTCCCCCTCTTTTATTCTTATTGTCATTTGCCTTGTGTACATTCACCAACAGAAAGGTGAGACCTACATCCAATAAATAATGAAAAATATAAAATCATGGGGAAAGTTGATGGGAGAACTGTGATGGTATTTTAAGTCATTATCAAGATTGTCAGGCTACCATAGGACAATAAATACCCCAATTTGTTTATACGATATTTGTTTATTTATTTGTGTCCCACCTTTATTACTTGGTGTGCATGTCTAAACTCCTTCCTTCTCCTATTTTTCCCTGAACCTGAACTCCCCTGTAAAGTGTGTAATTCTGTGATAGAATGACTGGCTCCAGGTCACCCAGCTGACTTTCATGACTAAGGCAGGATTAGAACTCACCATCTCCTGGTGACTGGCCCAAGGTCAACCAGCCAGCTTTCATGCTTAAATTGGGACTAGAACTCGCTGTTTCCTGGTGATTGACCCAAAGTCACCCAGGGACTCATTGTCTTTTACCTAAAAAGTTGGCTTTCATACCTATGGTGGGACTAGAACTTACAGTCTCCTGATTTCTAGACTGGGTGACTTAATCACTAGTCCAAACATGATATGGTCTTCTATTCCCCCTAAGAATGAAGTGTTTCAGCAATTTCTCTGCTTGTTATGATCCTTGGATGATCATCCTTTTCAATATCTACATGAAACCGCTGGGTGAGATCATCCGACGGCACGGGATAAAATACCACCAGTATGCGGACGATACACAGTTGTATCTGTCTGCCCCGTGCCAACTCAATGAAGCAATGGAAGTGATGAGCCAGGGTCTTGAGGCTGTTAGAGACTGGATGGGGGTTAACAAGCTTGTGCTCAATCCAGATAAGACCGAGTGGCTGTTGTGCTTCCCTCCCACGAATTGGCCAAGTGTTCCATCTCTCAGGCTGGGGGGTCAAAATGTACGCCCCTCAGATAGGGTTCGCAACTTGGGAGTCCTCCTGGACCCACAGCTGACTTTTGAACATCATTTGTCAGCTGTGACCAAGGGGGCATTTGCCCAGGTTCGCCTGGTGCACCAGGCCTGAACCGGGAGGCCCTCACAACAGTCACTCGTGCCCTTGTGACCTTTAGGCTGGAGTACTGCAATGTGCTCTACATGGGGCTGCCCTTGAAGAGTATTCGGCGACTTCAGCTGGTCCAGAATGCGGCTGCGCGAGCGATCGTGGGTGTACCTCGTTTCACCCACGTAACACCTATCCTCCGCGAGCTGCACTGGCTGCCTGTTGATCTCCGGGTGCGCTTCAAGGTGCTATTTGTCACCTACAAAGCCCTTCATGGTATTGGATCTGGGTACTTGAGAGACCGCCTACTGCCAATTACCTCCACTAGACCGATAAGATCGCATAGATTAGGCCTCCTCCGAATTCCATCAGCCAGCCAGTGTAGACTGGCAACTACCCAGAGGAGAGCCTTCTCGGTGGCTGCTCTGACCCTCTGGAGCGAACTCCCCGTGGAGATTTGGACCCTCACCACCCTCCAGACCTTCCGCGCTGCCCTTAAAATCTGGCTGTCCCGGCTGGCCTGGGGTTAAAGACTCTAACCCCACTCGAATTGTATGACTGTTGTGTTCTTAAATGATGTAGTGTCTTTATGTTGTAAATTGTTTGTCCTTTCCCCCCACTTTGAACTGTGAGCCTCCCTGAGTCCCCCCAGGGAAAAGGGCGGCATACAAATAAAGTGACTATGACTATGACTATGACTATTTATTATCAGAGATGGGGAGGACTAAGATAAGACACTCAAGAGGTCCAACACTGAAAATCCAGATCTAAGCAGGAATAGAGAATTGGCCACAGTTCCCTGCACTCTTGACCTATTGATTCAGAATTTGTACCCGAGTCCCTTCCATAAGCACTGCCAGTTGTAAGAGGAAGAATTCTAGGAATACTAATATTGGTGTTCTTTGATGCTAAATGGTGATTGGCTTTGTCAGGCCTGCATATGCTCAGAGAAACACACAAAGCTCCTATTATTTCCAACACATTGGAGTTCAGTATTGCTTTGGAACAACACATCACTGTAGGCCAACTCTACCTTATTTCTAGTCTCTTGCTTTGAAGTCCTACTGAAACTTTGACCCTGCTTTGATTCTAATAAAATTACCTTGGCTTCTGGTAGAAATCCTTCTTTTTTTAAAATGTTTTGTGTTTACATTACAACTATCCCTTTGTTATGTATTGAATGTATATAGTTGTGTTAACTTGTTAAAATGAAATGAACATTTAGATGACCCTAACGGTTAACTGTGCTAAAGTGAAACTAACCTTTAGCTGACCCTAATTGTTAACTGTGCTAAAGTGAAACTAATCTTTAGATGACCCCAACTGTTTTGGAAGACCAAAGATGGAAAGAGCATCATCCACAATGGAAGAATGAATTGAAGATAATTGGTTAAGGCCCTGTGGGCCTAGAGTATAAATCACAGCCATTTCCCTGCAGTTCCTCAGTTCCAATTAAGCCCACTACACAATATCCTTTGTGCATCTGATTTACAATCTTGAATTGCTAATTATTGATGCCAATCCAAGAGGCCAGAACTTTCATTCTGTGTTATTTCTAGAGCATGATCTAGAGCCTGATCCAGGCAGGGAACGAGCCCACAAAGGAACATGATTTATTTAGGGTAATGAATATGAGATAAATGCAAACTCTTTTGGAGCTTCCTTCTGTGCACTGGAGAGAGTCACTTAACATTAAGGAAATCCTTTACATGCTTTCAGATAAATGCACTGCTCTATGTTGGGAAATGATTTCATAAATAGGGAATTCTGGGGTGACTTATTGGCTGAAATCATCTTCATTGCATTATCCCCGTAACTCATCCTTTCTGAGCGCAGGTTGGCTTCAAATGAGGTGAGGCTGGTGATGGTGTTTCACACTTCATTTATATCATCCTTCATTTGGGCTGAAGCATCTCTCGCTTGGCTTGATGGATGCTGTCGGAAGATAGAAACCTCAAATGTTTAAAGGCACTTCAGTTTTACACTGGAAATATGAACTACGAGAAAGGACATTTTATAATTTTTGGTGGATGTGTAAAAAAAAATCTGGTGTGAAAATCAAAGCACTGGTTCAGATGATTTTAAACAATATATCGTTGAGACTGTGATGGACGAACAGTTTGGAAAAAGTTATGGAATTTAGTTTTTCTGCATGAGAACTATAGCAAGATTATTGTATGCCCAAAGATGGAAAGAGCATCATCCACAATGGAAGAATGAAGTGAAGATGATGAGGAACTTGCTGACATGGCTAAAAGCAAAGTGCAAGTGTCGTGTCTACATTCATTGCAATATCTCTGGACTAGAAGGATCTGCATGAAGGGTCATCATAGTCAAGATGGCAGCCACAAATGCTTGAGGGAAGTCCCACCTCTTACTTAGGACACAAAACATAGAATATCAGAGTTGGAAGGGACCTTGGAGGTCTTCTAGTCCAACCCCCTGCTCAAGCAGGAGACCCTACACCATTTCAGATAAATGGTTGTCCAGTCTCATTTTGAAAGCCTCCAGTGATGGAGTACCCACAACTTCTGAAAGAAAGCTTTTCCATCAGTTTGATTGCTCTAACTATTAGGAATTTTCTCCTTCATGCTAGGTTGCTTGTCTTCCTGGTTAGTTTCCAACCATTGTTTCTTGTCTTGCCTTCTTATGCTTTGGAAAATAGTTTTTTTTTGTAACAATGGAGTCAGGTAAAGCATTCCAGGCACTGACCATTCTGTTGAAGCTGAAGAAGTTGTGGACAGGTAGGACGTTGTAACAGACGATTTTGTGTACTATGCTTAGATCATATCGCAAGCGGGACAGTTCCAGATGGTCCAAACCAAATTCTAGTTAGTCCCTTTGGATCTATTTAGCCCTAATAATTACAGGCATCATGATGCCATTCTGAAGAAACATTGATGGAAAATGATAAAAGAGAATTAGAATAACTCTTGAGCAAAGACTTTCAAGCTTGCTGGCCGCCAGCATGTCCTGTGTTGAACATACCAATGAGCAGAACCGTACAAAATCTCATTTACCATTCTAAACCATAGATGGACTTCAGGGGGAATTCAACATTTGTAATACAGTCGAATCTAAGCACTGGGCAAATTTATATTCTGGACCAGGTCATGCCAACCTTCAGTGCTGTCTCAAAGTACACATTATCAAGGTTGGTTGAATATACATTGTGTGTGTATATATATCTTCTCATGAATTGATCCAGGAACAATCAGAATGTGTTTTTAGCTTTTCTACCTTCAAAATGCCCCTAAGGCACAGGAAGTTTTTATCTCTCCAGGTTGCATATTTCTGAATTTGGGGTAAAACACAGTATTTCAATGGATTTCAATGGATACTTTGAAGACGTTTTGGCAGAAGAATTACCTCTGGGGTGGTGAGCTTTCAAATATACATGAGAAACTTGAAAAATTAGAATATCGTGCAAAAGTTCATTTATTTCAGTAATGTAACTTCAAAGATAAAACTAATATATGAGATAGACTCATTACATGCAGAGCAAGATAGTTCAACCTGTGATGTGTCATAAATGAACTTTTGCACAATATTCTAATCTTTTGAGTTTCACCGGTATGGCAAAGAGCTTGACCTGGCTGGTTGCTATCTACATTGATCACAATTCCAAATGGTTGGGGAGGAGAGGGGAAATGTAACCTTTTATTCAAGCCATCTTTGTGTTAGAATTCTACAGTAGAGTAGACCCAACCGATGGCAGCTCAACCAAGGACTCCAGTTGTCAGGTCTGCAGCCATCTTTTCTTTTGGATCTTTGGCCAGCAACAATTTCTATTATTCTACTATGCATTTTCTATTGTGGGAAAATGGGAGGGGGGATTGTAAGAGTGAGATGCATTGTAGCCATAACAAAATTATTTCTAGAAAGCCAAAGTCATCCTTTATCTTTGCACCTCTGCACCTGACCAGAACTGGATGGGTGGAACTGCCAGCATGGCAGTGGGAGATTGGACCATGTGATGGATTTGTGGCTGTGGGGGCAAGATCTTGAACTTTCAACTAGGTGGGGAAAACCGGGAAGCTTTCAGATTCGGGTTTTCCCAGATGTGCCAACATGGCTCTCTTAATAAATTGGAACTTTAAGCAATACTTTGCCTTGGACTCTGATTTAATTTTCAATGCTATTTGGAATCTTGACATCAGTAAGGGAGCAATTATATTAATTTTCTAGGCGGTAACTGTATCCTTTGTCATGCTCGCAAGATATTTCTGCTAATATTCAAATATCTTTCTACTTAAGCTTTCTTTCTTAGGCAGCATTAAGAAAACTTAAATTTCTTCTGTTATCGTTAGTTAACCTGCTGAATTTGTTTTCCTGAAATCTACACAAATTAGATAAAGTGTTTATTTGATTATTAGTCTGTGTTCTATGCTTGAAGCTCTATTTCTCCTTTAGATAGATGCTCCCTAATTTGGCAATTAGATTAGTTAGGATTTCTATATTTTACAGGGCCAGTTCTTCCTTTTGATCTCAGAGCTACCATAATGTCTTGTGATTCGCTCATTAAATGACTCCAAGTTTTTTTTATCAGCAATTGAGATAAGTGCAGCTAGTAAAAACAGAATATTTCAGCTGGACACTTCTAGCCACAGTTAACTATATTTACAAATGTTCTTAAACTGGGGTATGTCAGGATGTTATAGACATTTACACTTAAAACCTGGGAGGCCGAGTTTCAAATCTCTACCCGGCCATGAAGGTGATTTAAATCTAGTCAGCATCTCTTAAGTCTTTTCCAGCTCATAGGATTATTTACAGATAAACAGAGTCGCCTGAGCTGAGGGAGGGAATGGAATAATGTAATCCTTGCTCTCTGCTTTAGTTGGTCTTCCCAAAGAGGCCATTTTTGCTAAAAGTATTCCATGAAAATAATGGGGTTTACCGTATTTTTCAGAATATAAGACGCACCTTCCCCCCAAAAAGAGTGTGAAAATGTAGGTGCATCTTATACACTGAATACAGCATTTTTGGCCTACTGAAACCCCACCTCCCCTTTGCAAAAATGGACATGCAGAGGGTTTGGGAGGCTTGCAAAGTGCTCCTGGGGGCTGGGGAGGGCAAAAATGAGCAAGAAACAGGCTATTTTTGCTCGTTTTTCCACCCCCAGTCCCCGGGATCACTATAGAAGTCTCCTAAAGGCTATGCATGCCCTTTTGAAAAAAATGTCCAGTTTTTGCGAAAAAACCAGTCCATTTTTTTGCTTGTTTTTGCCCCCCCCCCCGTCCCCGTCCCCAGGAGCACTCTACAAGCCTTCCAAAGCTCTGCATGCCCTTTTTCTTTTTTCTTTTTTTGCAAAAAATGAGGTGTGCAGTGGGTTTGGGAGGCCTGCAGAGTGCAAAAACTTTTTTTTAAAATTTACTTCTTCAAAATCATGGTGCGTCTTATACTCCGGCGTATCTTATAGTTCGAAAAATACAGTATTTTTGGAAGGGACAATGCAAATAATGATCAGGCTTCCTGATAGAATAAATCGCAGCTAAGGAAACAAAACACAGCTTGAGGAAATAAAATTAATGTCCTGGGATCATATCCAGAAACAATTTTCAGCAAATATACAGCAATAGCACTTAGATGTATATACTGCTTCATAGTGCTTTTTAGAGCCCGCCCTAAGCGGTTTACAGAGTCAGCATATGACCCCCCAACAATCTGGGTCCTCATTTGACCCCTCTCAGAAGGATGGAAGGCCGAGTCAACCTTGTGCCTGGTGAGATTTGAACTGCCGAACTGCAGCTAGCAGTCAGCTGAAGTAGCCTGCAGTACTGCACTCTAACCACTGCGCCACCTCAGCTCTATATAATTCACTCTCACCCCTTCTTTCTCTTTCTTGTTGTAAAGAGTGGGATAAAACCATATAGGTTGTCCTCGACTTACAACAGTCCATTTAGTGACCATTTAAAGTTACAACAGCACTGAAAAAAGTGACTTATGACTGCTGCAGCATCCCCCTGGTCACATGATCAAAATTCTTGGATGTTTGGCAACTGGTTCATATTTATGATGGCTTCAGTGTCCTGGGGTCCCCTTTTCTGACCTTCCGACAAGCAAAGTCAACGGGGAATCCCGATTCACTTAATAACCATGTTGCTAATTTAACAAGTGCAATGATTCATTTAATAACCGTGGGAAGCAAGGTCGTCAAAAGGGGCAAAACTCACTTAACGAATGTCTCGCTTAGCAACATAAATGTTGGGCTCAAATTTGTGGTTGTAAATCGAAGGCTACCTGTATAATTCAGTCTCATCCCCCGCTTCCTCAGGCTGTTAGGGAAGAGTGGGATAAACCTATAGTGAATGACAAAATAAGTAAATAAATATGATACAACTGTGATGGCGAAACTATGGCCCGCGTGCCACAGGTGGCACACAGAGCCATTTGTTAGGGCACGCGAGGCGTTGCCCTGTCAGCTCCAGCACGCAGGTGCGTGCTGGCCAGCTGACTTTGGCCTTCTTTTAAGGCCATTTTTTGTCCTCTGGAGGCTTCTTTGAAAAACCAGCCCTACGGGCAAACCAGAAGTTCAGGAACAGACTTCCGGTTTGGCAGTAGGGCTGTTTTTTGCCCTCCAGACACCGGAGGGTGAAAAAAAGGCCTATGGACAAACTGGAAGTCATTGTTCCTGAACTTCCGGGTTGCTCGTAGGGGCGTTTTTCGCCCTCCGGAGCGTTCGGGGAAGCTCCTGAAGCCTCCGGAGAGCCTCTGTTTTCATCCTCCCCAGGCTCCTAGAAAGCCTCTGGAGCCTGGGGAGGGTGAAAAAAGCACACCAAAAGCAGGGGGGTCATGCTGGTCATGTGTGCATGCGCACGGGTGTCACACACATAGCATTACGGGATGGGCATGCCCATGTACGACCCCCCTGTGCTCCCCCCGCTTTTGCCACGTGATCCAAAAAAGGTTAGCCCTCATTGTGACAGGACGTCTTCCCCGTGTGATGGAAAGCCTTGAATGAAACCTGTGTTCTACCTGCTGGCTTCGGAGACTTTAAAGATCAATTAAGGCATCAATTGCTCTATACTTATTGTCCCCAAGGGCATTTTTAACAATATTGCTTCTCTATGGATTCCATCCATCTTCCTCTGGCCTGCATTGCCAATAGATATTGAGCTAATCCCTTCTTACTCCTTATAAACAAGAAGGCCATTTGAATAAGTAGCAGGATGTCCAGAAACTACTTTTCTCTTATTTTAGAGGCACCCGGCTGGCCACCTTTCCCCTCCCTCCCAAAGGCCTCTTGTGATTTTCCCCAAGCATGGTAACCTGCTCCTGATTGCATTCTTGCTACCATCTTAGTGCCACAAACCAGCGAAAGAAGCACGAGTAAGAAGTAGACATTCAGTCTTGAGTCTTTGTTGTTTCTTGCTTATATTCAGTCATATGTCTTTTCCCAAAGATGCTTTTTTCCCCAAAAGCATTTTGAAATAGCAATAGCAATAGCAGTTAGACTTATATACCGCTTCATAGGGCTTTCACCCCTCTCTAAGCGGTTTACAGTGTCAGCATATTGCCCCCACAGTCTGGTTCCTCATTTTACCCACCTCGGAAGGATGGAAGGCTGAGTCAACCTTCAGCCGGTGAGATTTGAACCGTCGAACTGCAGCTAGCAGTCAGCTGAAGTGGCTGCAGTACTGCACTTTAAACACTGCACCACCTCAGAACTGAACAAGCTTCTTGGATGAGAAGACTGAAGGATGCCAATGCAATGTAATTATTTATTTATTTGTTGAACAGAAAAGATACTTAAAACATCAATGGGAATAATATTGAAATGACATAGATATTTGAGTCCAAGTGTCTGGAACCATGGGGAATATTTTGTTCTCCTTAGAAGACGAAGCTGTAACTATGGGCAGTTATAGTCCTTCTCTTTGCAGTTTGCACAATTCATTCTTCTTTCTGCCAGTTCATGAAATCCTAGCTTTTCTACACCTGAATCTTCCATCACTTTTGGGACTCTTTGTCTCTTTGGGTTCTCAGACGATCCATGGACACTGTTCAAGGCTTTGAGAAAGATCATGAAAAAACATTTCATACCATAGAGTGGGTCTTTTTTTTTGCCCAAATGTGCTTCTACGGATGTACTGAATTTTGGTTGTCAGTGTTCTAACCGAGGCTTCCCAAGAGCACGAAGTCAGCTCCTTGTCCTAACAAAAACCCCTTTTATTAATTTGCTGTGAATTCTGCTCATTCACATCCAGCAAAGTCTTTCAAGGGAGGATTTACATTCACAGACCTTATCTGGCTTGGAGAGTTGCCAGGCCGATATCTGGAGAACTTGGCAATGGGTCTCAGAGAGTCACAAACCAATTAAGAGAGCTAATTGTCTCCTGCAAACTTCACTCCCCTTTCATTCCTCTTTTATTTTCTCTAGGAGGGCCATTCATTGTCCACCTGTGGCCTTATTCCCAAGTCAACCTCAGTTCTTTAGCTGTTCCCTTCATCTGGCAGCTCTGCGCATGTGCACACTGGGAACAGGCTCCAGCTGTTTGTCTGCCTCACAAATGTCTGACTCTGAAGGCAGCTGATAACTGGCATATGGCCCTTGCCCTCTCTCTGCTTCTGACACAGAGCCCTCATCAGAGCCTTCCCCAGACTCCAGGACTGGCCCATCTTCCTCCCCAACCTTCTCACTGTCCGAATCTGCTGCCAGCTCTGCTGGCCTCTGATGGGCCACAACACTCAGAATTGTCTTTAGTCCATTACATCTAGAAAGTACCAGATTGAAGTACCAGTCTTGTGATGCTCCTTTTCTTGTTTACTTAAGCAAGAACAAGACTAACAGTTTTGTGTTAATCTGCTTATTTTCTTTGGGACTTCTTCTACATATTTACAATAATTTACCAGATTTCTTTGACAACAGGAGAAAAAAAATCAATTTCCAGGCTTTTTTCTTTTTAGTGAGAACATGTCAAATGGAGAATTAAGAACCACACGTTTCTAACAAAACCACTGGGATTAGAAACTGCAGGGATTAATGATGCCAGAATAAATAATGACCACGAAAGGGGAATAACGAATACAGAGAAACCTGGAATTTGTAAAGAAGCGATATGTTGGATGTCCTCAGAGATTCTCTTTGGATTCATGCGAGAATGAAACTCTTGAACTACTAAGAAAGTCAGGTTAACCTTGTTCGCCTATAACTTATGTACTGCGGAAACTTTCCCCTGCATTTTTAAAACCATTCACATTAAAGTTTCCTCATGTCTCTTGGTTTTGTTCTCGGCAAAGAGAAGAAAACATGATATGCTGGTAGGGAGTGTAAAGCAGGGGTCTCCAACCTTGGCAACTTTAAGACTTGCAAAGCTGGCTGAAGAATTCTGGGAATTGAAGACCACAAGTCTTAAAGTTGCCAAGGTTGGAGACCCCTGGTGTAAAGGATGCTTGCATATGTCTTGGTGATGAGAAGTGTGGATAAATGTCTGCCTGATTATCACTCTTGTGGCAATCTATGGACCTCTTTGATCGTCCATCCTTCCAATATCCCAAAGATGCTTTCACAAGAGTCAACTGAACTTTCTGTCAGATCCCTGAAACTGATACTGCCATTCAATTGGGAGAAGGGGGGAGGGCTTGGATTCAATTCATTAGTATTGCCTGTGACAACTGGAATTTTATAATTTGTATCCTGCTGCCGAAGCACCCTGAGATCTTCTCACCTCTTGGGGAATATATAGGAGGGATGACCATGTGGGTTGTTTCACTTGACAGCCAACAGGAAGATAGCCATGGGAATGTATGCTCATCCGTTTCTCAGGGTAGCTGACAAAATGACCTCGTCACACCTGTGGATTGTCTGAATCTGCATCTGGCTAAAGGGAGGGGTCTCTACTGCCTTAATTCTACTTGCCTTTCCTGAGGGTATTCAGACGCTGCTTTGAATCCATTGCTGTCAATTCTCTTTAATAAAAGGTTCCTTTTGAAATACTTTGTTTCAAGAGTCTTCACTTTCTTAAGTTAGGAGGAGTGATTTAGTGATTTAGTGATTTATTGACATTTGTAGGCCGCCCTTTTCCCTGAGGGGACTCAGGGCGGCTCACATAAATCAGGGAAGGGGAAATGCAGACAATAACAAAGACACATATAATAAAAGCAATAACCAACATGCATTCATCATTCGGGAGGGGCAACTATCTTCATCCCCAGGCCTGACGGGCTAGCCAGTTCTTCAAGGCTGTGCGGAAGGCCTGGACGGTGGTGAGGGTACGAATCTCCACGGGGAGCTCGTTCCAAAGGGTCGGGGCAACTACTGAGAAGGCCCTCCTCCTTGTAGTTGCCAGCCGACACTGGCTGGCCGATGGAATACGGAGGAGGCCCAATCTGTGTGATCTTATTGGTCGCAGGGAGGAGAGGCAAGCCTTACACTTTCTTTGTGTTTTCTTGAAGATGTTTTGCCTCTGATCCAAGAAACTTCTGACTAAATGATAACGAAGGGAAGGATTTATATCCCTTGCAGACATCTGGTCGTTAGCACTTTTTCTGAGAGTCATTGAGGCCACTTGGGGGTTTATCTGTGCCCTCAGGGGTCACCCGAATCAGAGGGCAAATTGCGCAACCCTCTGCAGGAGAAGGGGAGGCATATGACACCACCTCTCTCTCATCTACTAGAGCATCATTTCTGGCATCCTTTCTCTGCAGTCTTCTGTGTCTAAGCCTTTCATTTCTCTAACTCCAGTCAGAGGTCATCGACAAATGTCAATTTTTATATCCCAGACTTCATGTTTTTAACATACCCCGCTCAGTTCTGAATGTCAGTGTGCTGGATCATTATTCTTAGCATCTTTTCTACACAGACTTGTGTGTCTAAAGTTTTTGTTCATCTGAATTTCAATCGGCTTGAAGACCTGGAGCATGATCTGAGGAGCTTTCATTATTCCATCTGCAGATATCCTGAGAGCAGGAGTCAATCCTACCACAATTGTTCTGATGAATCCTGACTGCAGGATGGATTAGAAGACTCAATGGCTGGAGGTATGATATGGAGTCAGCGGTTCCTCCCAAGCTGTCAGATCTGTGTATCTGCCATTCTTCAGTGGAAGAAGTGGATGTGTCAGCCTCTATAACACTTGCTTGCTATTGGCCATAGTAACAGGGAGGGAGGGGGCTTCAGTATTTGGGAGGGGAATCATGCTGGAGGAGATAACTCAGGATGAGAAGGGAGTTTTGTTCTCACCATCTTCTGCGCATGCTGAATGGTCCTGTTTAGGTTTGGTCAAGGTCAACCGTCTCTGCATACCAGATGGATGAGGCCACCTGAATATGCACCCCACATGACACCCTTGGGGGATGGAGATTGGACATTTAGCTTGGCGGTTGTTGAGGGGAGGGATTTGCGTAAACTTTTGATATGTACAATTTTGCGCCTTTAGCCTCAGATCTTGCTTTACTTTCGTTGCTTTCACTTCATATTCAGTAAAAGAACATTTTCTCTAAAACAAAGGAGTTGGGGGTTTCCTTTCTTGGGGGTGTGTGTGGATTTCATACATTTTGTTCTTTCTCCTTTCTATGTATCCTAGGTATCCTATTTCTTGCCTTGCCTTTTTGTATAACCTTTCTCCTGATTTAAAACCATTGCCTGGCGCCTCAGATGTCTGGAAAATTATCTTCTCTTAGGGGATGCAAGGGGGGAGAGAGCCATGTAGGTTTCAACTCCAGAAGATGGTCCTGAGAACCTCTTCCTATCTGTTTCTCAGAGAGGCTGGTACAAAAACATTTTCACACCCGCGGAGTGGTGGGAATCCACATTGGACTGTTGGGAGGAGTTCCTAATTTCCTTTATCATGGATTGTATCACCTGAGGGTCCCAGAGCCTGCTTTGAATTTTGACTTGTTTTCAAAAGGAATAAAAAGATTCCTTTTCAAATACCAGGTTTTCAAGAGTCTACGCTTTTTTTGGGGTGTGTGTGTGTGTAAGGCAGGTCATATTAGTGGTCCGCGGGATTTAAAAGTATGCATTTAGTGGTCCCTGAGGTTTGAAAGGTTGGGGACCCCTGCTTTAAATCAACTCCTTTAGGAAATCCTGGAATTCTGCACAAGACAAACTTTTTAGTTCGACAAAATTAAACAGCAGCCAAAAATACCTTTTGCTGCATTTTCTTAAAAAAACCTTTTCAGACGAATGAGAGGAATGCTTTGAATATATATCTTCGCATCCTGCAAATGTTGAAGCAGTGTATTATCCCAATGGCTTTTATTCAAGGTAGATTTGAAGGACGTTGGGTCATTTTTTAACACAAGCACAAGAAGCAGGTATGAAACAAACTAATTTCCGACAATCTCTTCTCCTTTGTTGCTCATTCTTACTGGAGCCAGCAATCAGGAGAGCTGCTTTGTGCTTGCCTAAATAGACTTTCATTGCAGGAAGAGGGAAACGGAAAATATTTATTGGTTAGTAGTCCATCAAAGGTCAAGTATATAAAACAAACTCCTTTTTATTTCAAATGGAGATAATTTGGGCAGCTGTTCCAGCTTCCTTGCTTGCAAAAGCATCCTCTTTCTAAATCTATATATATGTAAAAAGCATAAAGCTAGGGAGAACATTGCTTTATAAAAGGAAGGAAGGAGGGAGGGAAAACCTGACATTAGAAAACCAGCTGAATTGTTAAAAATGTACATATTTATTACAAGATGGCTTTATTATTGGAAGCTTATTATTCAGTAAAGCACAGCAGGGAACAAAAAGACAGATTTCTTCTATTAACACGATAGCAGGGTAGTTTAATTGGTTCTGCAACTTTTATCTAACCTTTTGCCTTTTCAGTAAGATATTTTTTCCCCCCTTTTTGCAGCCCGGAAGAAATGCTGCAATGAAATGAGAGCAGCCCCGGACTCTGGTGGAGGAGGAAGCTGGCTGGGGCAGAATCTTGGGGGCTGCGAGATTTTGTGAGGAGGGTTTTTATTAGGAAATCTATTTGCCAGTTTTAGACAACCACAACTACTATTATCTGAGAAGGCTTATGGAGGAAACCCAACAGCAATACAACAGATTTCCCAATCCAAGGTGCTTTAGATGTGTTTTTGATTACAATTCCAATGCTATTCATCAGGAATTGCTGGATGGAATTGTAGGCCAACCCAGCTGGGGACTCTGGATTGGATAAAGGTGAGATTTTACAAAATGTTGTTCTTAAAAATAATTTTTTCATCTCTTCCTTCCCACCCACCCACCCTCTCTCCTCCTTCCTTCTGTTCTTCCTTCCTTCCTTCCTTTCTCCCTCCCTCACTGTTCTTCCTTCCGCACTGTCCTCCCTCCCTCCCCCTCCCTGTTCTCCCATCCTCCCTCCCTCCCTCATTGTTCTCCCTTTTCTTCCTCCTCACTGTCCTCCCTCCTCCTCTCCCCCCTCCCTGTTCTTCCATATTTATATTTACCGATGGCTGTACAAATGAGCAGACGTCTGAGAAGTAATTGTGATATATGAATGAGTAAGTTAGATGCCTTCAACTAGAGATGGGAGAGGCTGAAGCTGCAACCTTTGCTTTGGAAACAGATATTCTGTTCTGAGCTCTAGCAGAGATCCTGGCTTTTTTTTTTTTTTTAGCAAGACCTATCATAAAAGAGGTCCTGACCTGGGGAGCTCAAATTGCAGCACTGGTCAAAAGGGCCCAGCAGAGATTATACTACCTGAGACTTCTCAGGAAACAATAACGGAATGAAAAACTGCTAGTGACCTTCTACCGCTGCACCATAGAAAGTATTTTAACTTACTGCACAAACTGTGTCTGGTTTGCCAGTTGCACAGTGGCAGATAGGACAGAGCTCCAGAGGGTCAACATCATTGCCTAGAGAGTCATTGGTTGCCCTCTCCCCTCTTTGGAAGAGCTTGATAGCTCCCGCTGCCTTAAGAAAGTTCAAAACATCCTTAAAGATCCATCTCATCCTGAGTACCCTTTTTGTGAACTATTACCATCTGGCAGATGGTACAGGATAATGAAAACAAGGACAAATAGGCTGAAAAACAGCTTCTATCCCAGAGCAGTAACTCTATTGAATTCTACGGTACAGTGCAATATTAATGTAATATCAGGTCAGGGGTGAAATTCAGCAGGTTTTGGCGAACTGGTAGCGGAAATCTTGAGTAGTTCAGAGAACCGGCAAATATCACCTCTGGCTGGCCCCAGAGTGAAGTGGGGTGGAGATTTTGCAGTATCCTTCCCCTGCTACGCCCACCAACCCACGTCCCCGGAAACGGTAGTAAAAATTTTTGAATTTCACCACTGTACCAGGGGTTTTCAATTCAATTGCATAGTATGTGAAGGATGTGTGTTTTATTTTTTATGTATAATGTACACTGAAGATGGCGTTTAATTTCATTGTACAAGGTGCAATGACAAACTAAACTAAACACCTCTGCCAGGGACCTTACCTGCATTTCAGCTACTGCTGAACATGTGGCTGATATACTTCTGATTCCAACTTCCCAAACATTTCCAGTACCTTGCTTGATTGGTTGGTAAAAAGTCCATCTAGGTTGAAATGTCTCCAATGTTGTACAAACCAATTTTGAAGAGGTCCCTAAGAAGCTTTGTCAGTGGCTTTTCCCTTGATAACGGTAAAGAAGTGCTGTTTAATCAATATAAATGAATAATTTAAATTCAATATCACCCCGTCACTATCAATAATACTTTTGTGAGTGATGTATTACTCTACTAATTTAATTTGTCAGGCCCTGCCAGCTTTATATGACCGTTGTTCAAGCTGTAAACTTAATTTAACAGCAGCAATTGACTCGGGCTGCTTGAATTACATTGATGTTTTATCTAAGAAAGCATTGATTTTCTTTAAAGTATCTTTTTCTGCCTTATCTTTATTGTGTTAATAAATATGCAAGTACAGGTAAAGAAAACTTGAGCTCATCTCTATTGTTTTCTCTCCTACCAACTTTTGCATTCGCTTCCCAATATGCTGAATGAGCACCGTTAATTAAGGAGATTCTTCACTAGGAGTTGAGTAAAAACTCATAAATGGTGGTACCTCGCTGGATGCAGATATCTCTGAAAAGAAAAAAGAAATCTAATGCTTGGTAGAACCATCCTCCCTTCCTAATCTCACTCCAATTCCTTTTTTTAAAAAAAAGACATTTTTTAAAATTAAGTTATTAAGTATTATAAAATATAAAATACAAAAGTAAATAAAAGAGCAGTGAGGAGAGAGGGGAAAGAGAGGTGAGGAAAGATAGGAAAAGAAAAAGAAAAAGAAGCATTGACTTCTAACTCTCTCTGTTGCAGTAAAATAAGGCATTAGCATTAAATCACAGCTTTTTTCTTTTTTCCATAATAATATGAACAAGTCATTTCTATAAAGATCGAGTAGTCTAATCCAGGGGTGTCAAACTCAATTTCATTGAGGGCCAGATCATGGTTGTGTTTGACCTTGGGGAGCTGGGGAGGGCGTGGCCAGCTCGACGTCACTCCTGTCATGGGCTCTTGTGGTAGCCTGAGTGCTCTGTGAGCAAAAACGAGCTCCCAAGCTCCATTTTTGGCTGCCATGGCCTCCTGCAACCGTCTGCCAGTGAAAACGGAGATCGGGAGCCCGTTTTGCTGACAGTGAGCTTGGACCACAACAGGAGACAAAGTGAGCATCCGTACACAAAATTGTTTGCACACTGAACCGACACTAATGCTGGCAGCAACCCACCCCTGATCGATCTATCGATCGATCGATCTATCTATCTATCGATCTATCTATCGATCTATCTATCTATCTATCTATCTATCTATCTATCTATCTATCTATCTATCTATCTATCCATCCATCCATCCATCCATCCATCCATCCATCCATCCATCCACCCACCCACCCACCCACCCACCTACCTACCTACCTACCCACTTACCTACATACTCACCTACATACCTACCTATCTATCTGTCCATCCATCCCTCCATCCCTCCCTCCCTCCCTCCCTCCATCCATCCATCACCTATAATCCATTATCCATCCATCCTCCACCCTCCATCCATCCATCCACCCTCCATCATCCACCCACCCACGCATCTATCCACCCACCCACCCATCAACCCCCCCACCTACCTGCCTGTCTCATTTCTCTCCCTCTATCTGTCTGTCTCTCTCTCGATCATCTATCAAGTTATCTACCTATCTGGCTAACTAGCTCTGGCTTTCTTAGAAACATATCTAATTGCATTCTTTATCCCCTTTTCCTGAATAGGTATGCAGAGGCACTATGTTATGAAACAGCTTAAAATCTGTACAAAGAAGGAGAAAATGACATAAGCAGATTAATCTTTATAGTCCCAGTTAATTCCTCAAGGCTTGGTGGATGAATTTCCCCCTCATCTAAAAGGATTTTGGTCTTATCCAGCAGGGATGTTATTTGGTTCTTGACAATAATGCTTTACAGATACTTTTTGGTGGATGGATAAAAAGCATCTCAAATTCAAAAGAGGCATTTGAGGATTCAATGAACCCATTTGACAATCATTGTTGAATGATAGGATATTGATCTGGATAGCATTGAAAAACTGATTTTGGGACTTTCAGTAGATCTGGTTATATCTGGGTCAGCTTTTGATGATGGAACAGGGCATGATGAGAAAATGAAAAAGAATTGTCTTTTGCCAATTCAGTGAGCTGAAGGCCCAAGTGAATGAAAGAGGCAAGGACAAATTACTGTTCAATTGTCAAAGTCCTCCAGGAAATAGCTCTGATGAATCACTGAAGAGAAATTCCACACATTTTGAATTATACAATCCTCAGTTTTGGTAGGCTGTAGAGTACAAAATATCAGACTCAAGTACCAAAAGGAACAAATGACATTGTTAAGAATGATGCTGAATTATTTGTGTGTGTTGAAGGTTATATAGCCAGTTTATTTTGACATTACAACATCTGTATGTAACATTTCCCATATTCATAAAAGACAAATCTGATTTAAAAATGAGGCCGTTGTATTATAAATCCCACAAAAGGGCTTACAAAGGATAGCTTCTGTCGGGTGAAAGAAGTCAGGATTGAGTTCAAAAGTATTTCTAGCTTATTTCATGCTACCTATATACAAGAATTTGATCTACCATATTTTTCAGAGTATATGATGCACCGGAGTATAAGACGCACCAAGATTTTGAAGAGGTAAATTTAAAAAAAAGGTTTTGCCCTCCCTATCCCCCAGGAGCACTCTACAGGCCTCCCAAACTCTCTGCACGCCCCATTTTTTGCGAAAATGGGGCATGGAAAGAGTTTTAGAGGACTGCAAAGTGCTCCTGGGGGCCAGCGAGGGCAAAAATGTGACATGTGCAGTGGGGGGGGGGTTGGGAGGTGAAAAATGAGCCAGTTTTTCACAAAAACAAGACATGCAGAAGATATGGGAGGCCTGTAGAGTGCTCCTGAGGGCTTGGGAGGGCAAAAACAGCCCCATTTTTATGAAAAACAGGGCCATTTTTGCCTCCTCAGCCCCCAGGAGCATTTTGCAGGCCTCCCAAACCCTCTGTGTATCCATTTTTGTGAAAAACCGGATGTGCAGGGCGGGATTTCAGGAGGCCAAAAATGCTGTATTCAGTGTATAAGATGCACCCAGATTTTCTCCCTCTTTTCTGGGGGAAAAAGGTTCATCTTATACTCCAAAAAATACAGTACTAATGATCAAGACAAATTGGCAACAGACAAGAGTCAATGGACTTCAATAGGGGCTGGACTTAGGTCTCTTATGGTGGTGTAGAGACTCCAAACTAATGATGCATTTGATCCCCTCCCAGGCTCAGCCTTATCATCTCCTACAACTTCTGGGCAACTGTCAGGATGTTCAGATATCAAGTGTGTCAACCTCAGGAGAAGGGATGGTGGTATGAATGTGGCTCCTTTGTTTTCTTTCTTGGCTGATATTCACCACCCTAGATCTAGCGGGAGTGCATAAATCGATCCCATCTTAAATGCAAACATCCCATTTGTGTTTGGAAGGCTCAGAATCTAGGAACATGCCAATTCTTCCCCAGGGGACAGAGAAGGATCCAATGCATGACAATTCTGCAAGAACAAGGAGAGAGGATTCGAACTTCAAGCCAACCAGATCAACAGGTCATCTTGCTTGCAGCATTGGTAGAGGGAGAAGGTCAAAGGGGACAGGATGATCACAACCCTACCCTTTGATGTCTTGATCTCATCCAACAACCCAAAAGTAGTGAAGCTTAGTAGGTGCTCCACCATGATGCAGGTTGCCTTACTTTGACAAAAGCAAGTAGCTTCTGTGAAGGGTGATGCATCTTGTTATGTGCCACCAAAGCCTACCAGAATAAAATTAGTCTATAGACCACAGTGCCTAATTATTTTGCCACAGTTCAGTTGTGGGAAGATGTTTTATGGATCTGAAGAACAAGGCCATGAACAGACAGATGAGGTAGAAGTAGAAAGCAGATAGAACATAAAACAATTGAGTTGGAAGGGACCTTGGAGGTCTTCTAGTCCAATCCCCTGCTCGAGAAGGTGACTCTATAGCATTTCAGACAAATAGTTGTCCAGTCTCTTTTTTAAAGCCTCCAGTAATGGAACATGCATAACTTCTGAAGGCAAAGGATTAATTGAGAAGAGCAAAACAAGAAAATAACAACATATAGACGGGTGGAAACATTCACAGAAGAAGCAGATTTCAATAAAGGAGTAAATGCAGAAGAACTTTTGGGGAGTTTTATCCTTTTGAAGGGGGACACAGTGGCTCAGTGGCTAAGATACTGAGCTTGTCGATCAGAAGGTCGGCAGTTCAGCGGTTCAAGTCCCTAGTGCCGCATAATGGAATGAGCTCCCGTTACTTGTCCCAGCTTCTGCCAACATAGCAGTTCAAAAGCATGTAAAAATTCAAGTAGAAAAATAGGGACCACTTTGGTGGGAAGGTAACAGAGTTCCATGTGCCTTCAGTGTTTAGTCATGCCGGCCACATGACCACAGAGAAATCTTTGGACAGCGCTGGCTCTTCAGCTTTGAAATGGAGATGACTAGCGACCCCTAGAGTCGGGAACGACTAGCACATATGTGCGAGGGGAACTTTTACCTTTACCTTATCCTTTTGAAAGGTGAAAGGAATGGTTCTCCAGCATATTGTAGCTACCATATAGAGCCATTTCTGAAATGAGCTTTGCCAAAGCTCATCTCTAAGGCATGTTTTAGAGTTTACATGCTATTCTATTGCAGTTCTTCCTCCTTCTAATTAAGTGCACTTATTGTCTCTATATGTGGGACGTGAATAGCAAAACTCTTCTTGCCACAGGGGCCGACCTTGGCAAATCACTTCTCAAAGAATGAAGTAACCCTCTTGAGCCAGGCGGCATCAGAAAACAAGGAATCAAACAATGAGAAACAGCTTGGGAAGAGTGGAGAACAAAGTGAACGAAGGTTGATTATGTTGAAACTCTTATTCAACTGTACAATACTCAAGAATACAGAAGAGACCAATTTTTTTTCTATCCTAATGGAAAAGTTCCTCTTACATCAGACATGCAAAGTGTGTCAGACAGGGAAGAAAAGTGACTGAACTGGCATTCAATGTGCCTGCTAATATGCCATTGTATGGAGTGGTTAGAATATCAAATCAAGTTTGAAGGAAGTTCTGTTAATTCTTGCTCAACCATGAAATTCCATTGGGCCAGTCATACACCCTAGTGGTGAAATTCAAATTTTATTTACTACCGGTTCTGTGGGCGTGGCTTGGTGGGCATGGCAGGGGAAGGATACTACAAAATCTCAGTTCCCCCCACACTCTTGGAGAAAGGATATTGCAAAATCTCCATTCCCTCTTGATCAGCTGGGACTTGGGAGGCAGAGAACAGATGGGGACGGGGCCAGCCAGAGGTGGAACTACTCAAAACTTCCGCTACCGGTTCTCCAGAACTGGTCAGAACCTGCTGGATTTCACCCCTGATACACCCACTTACAATGAAGCTTACCTTCAAGGACATGAAATAACCAGGTCAGGGAAGCCTACACAACATTGACAGAATAACAGAGTTAGAAGGGACCTTGGAGGTCTTCTGGTCCAACCCTCTGCTCAAGCAGGAGATCCTCTACCATTTCAGACAGATCATTGTCCAATCTCTTCTTAAAAACTTCCAGTGATGGAGCATCCCCAACTTCTGGAGACAAGTCGTTCCACTGATTAATTATTCTGACGGTTAGAAAATTTATCCTTAGTTATAGGTTCCTGATGGCGAGCCCTCTCTGTGGGCCGGCACGCCATCGCCAATAGTTCTTCTTGTTTCCGGCGCACGCATGCATGTCACCCAGCTGATCTTCATGTATGCCGGAGCCCCTGGTCTTTGGGTTACTGGGGCTCCAGCGCATGCAAATACCAGCTGGCTGGCATGCATGCATGTGCTGGAAACCAAAAAACTGCACACATGTGTGCCAGCCATCTAATCTTCGAGTTTTCAGGGCTCCGGTGCGCACCCATGTTCTGCTTTAGGCAATTGGTGCCGAAAAGGTTCGCCATCACTGTTCTGGATTTTGGATCTCTCCTTGATACATTTCCATTCATTACTTCTTGGAAAGTTTGTTTTACATTGTTTTAAACATTTAGCATCTGCATTGCAAAAAAATTTTTTTGGGGGGAAGTGAATTTCAAATGGGAATATTTCAGTTTATGTCTCCATGTAACTATGCATAATTAAGTGCTTTTGTATTCAAGTCGAAAAGTTACAATTTTCTCTCTATCTTTTGCATCAACTCATCCCAACTTGCTCTGCCACACATTCAATGTGCCAGTTGCACATGCAAAAAAAATACTAATGAAAAGAGATTACAGATCTTGAAATGCAGTCCTTGTTTCCTTCTCATCTGGTGTTTTTGGGCATGTAATCATTGTAAGCACCAGGAAACTGTTATTGAAAATTCTACAGATAAGATACGTGTAGACAACCAATCAGGCATCTTAGATCTGTGTCCAAGATTACCTCACTTTGACATTGACCTCTGGGGAAGTCAAGGAGAGCACCAAGCAAATTCATGGCCTCTCTGCAGGGGTTATGTATCATTAAGAGGCGAATCCAGAAATGCATAAGATGGGAATCTTGATCGCTAATTCTGCCTTGCATCAGCTGAGTAGCTTCTTCTTTATCTGCCCCCATCTATTTAATTACGCAGGCAGATACATATAAAAATTTTGAGATAATAAAATGAATAACTTCACTTGAAATATGCTCAGTTCAATGTCTGTACAGTCGGAATAAATTTAATGATGTACCTGTCCTGTCTCAGATATATGGGAATGATATTTTGTGGTGAAGCTGATAAGGAAGAATGCCTGGAAGAGCAATATAAACCTCTAGTTTATGGCAGTCCTTTTTAGCTTTTATAGTTCGAGTTTAATTTTCTTTCTTCTTTACAGAGTTGCTTAGGGTAGCTCTAACTATACTATCACTGTCCGGAATGGGACAACTTGCCACAGACAATTCGTTGCAGCTAACTCGCCATGGCCAACTTGCTGTGGGACAATTTAACGATTCTATTTAATTCTTTAAAATAAATAAAAAGAGTATTTTAATTTTTGCCATTCACATTTCCTTCTGTCCCTCCTTTTGCATCCTTTCTTTAATTATCCTAGTCCACCATTTCTTTGATATTGGTGTAACACTTGCCCCGCAGAGAGTTATCCTCTGGCAAGTTGGCTGTGGCGAATTGTCACAGACCCATCAGCCTTCACTTGATTTCAGATGTGGCATAAGCCATTTTCTTCCTGCGGAACGGCATCAAAAATGCAGGACAGCAATGTGCAGAAATGGAACTATCGATTGGAAAAGCAAATACCAGTAACTCTCGCCCGGACTTGATTTTTCCCTGTCCAGAAGGCATTCAGAAATTCCTGCAGGGTTGAAATCTGCAGTGCGATGTCATGAAAATTTATTTCCCCTGAAAAAGGGGGATTCTGCTCTTCTATCTCATTCCCAGGGACCCTGACCTTCTGCATAAATAAGATCCTTAACCTCACCCAACTATAAGGTCCTGCCTCTCTTTCCTGCTCAAAAAGTAAAACTCTTGAAACCAAGTATTTCCAAAGATACTTTTTATTGAGCAGAAGTGATAGCAGAACAAAAGCAAAGCAGACTCTAAATCCCCGCAGGCAATAGAGTTAGAAATAAGGCATTAGAAAGGCCTCCCTCCAGTCTGATGTGGATTCAGCCAAGTGACAGGTGTGAAGATGTGGTTGTAACAGTCGTCCTGAGAACTTAGATAAACTGCATTCCCAGGGCATCTTGCGCTGGCTTTCAGAGTGAAACAACCCATATCTTGGATCTTGGAGTCCTAGTGGACAACCATTTAAATATGAGCCAGCCGTGGGCAGCAGCTGCCAAAAAAGCCAACACAGTTCTAGGCTGCATAAACAGAGGGAGAGAATCAAGATCACGTGAAGGGTTAATACCACTTTATAAGTCCTTGGAAAGGCCACACTTGGAACCAGAAGAGCAGCTGGCAACAGCACATATGCCCTAGAGTGGGCTCTGTGTGCCACCTCTGGCGTGCATTCCGTAAGTTTGCCATCACCGCCCTATACGGCCGAGGTGGCGCAGTGGTTAAATGCAGCACTGCCGAGGTGGCGCAGTGGTTAAATGAAGCACTGCAGTCTATTTCAGCTGACTGCAGTTCTGCAGTTCGGCTGTTCAAATCTCACCGGCTCAAGGTTGACTCAGCCTTCCATCCTTCCGAGGTGAGTGAAATGAGGACCCAGACTGTGGGGGCAATATGCTGACTCTGTAAACCGCTTAGAGAGGGCTGAAAGCCCTATGAAGCAGTATATAAGTCTAACTGCTATTGCTATTGCTATTGCTATACAATTTCAGGTTTTCCAATTTCTTCTTTAAAACCTCCAGTGATGGAGCACTCACAACTTCTGAAGGCAAGCTGCTCCACTGGTTAATTGTTGTCACTGTTAGGAAGTTTCTCCTTAGTTCTAGGTTGCTTCTCAACTTGATAAGATTCCATCCATTGCTTCTTGTCTTACCCTCAGGTGCTCTTGAAAATTAGGTTGGTCTCCTCCTATAGATGTAAGTTAACTAGCTTCTCTAAGCATGGGTTGAGGATTATTGTTCAGCATGGCTCATTTGCTGCTCTGTGGTGGCATTTCTAGCAGCAGTAATAAAAGCAGCGCACTAAAAAGCTGCATCTTGGAATTTACCTTTAAATCTGAGTAGTGATCTGGTGAAGCCTGGCAAAGGGGGAGAGCAATATGGTGAAATTCATTTTTTTTACTACTGGTTTTGTGGACATGGCTTGGTGGGCATGGCAGGGGAAGGATACTGTAAAATCTCCATTCCCTCCCCACTCCAGGGGAAGAATACTGTAAAATCTCCATTCCTTCACCACTCTAGGGGAAGGCTATTGCAAAATCTCCATTCCCTCCCCACTCCAGGGGAAGGATACTGCAAAATCTCCATTCCTTACCCACTCCAGGGGAAGGATATTGCAAAATCTAAATTCCCTCCCCACTCCAGGGAAAGGATACTGTAAAATCTCCATTCCCTCGCCACTCCGGGGGAAGGCTACTGCAAAATCTCCATTCCCTCCCAACTCCAGGGGAAGGATACTGTAAAATCTCCATTCCCTCCCCACTTCCAGGAAGGCTACTGTAAAATCTCCGTTCCCTCCCCACTTCAGGGGAAGGATAATACAAAATCTCCATTCCCTCCCAACTCCGGGGGAAGGATATTGCAAAATCTTCATTCCCTCCCCACTTCCAGGAAGGCTACTGCAAAATCTCCGTTCCCTCCCCACTCCAGGGGAAGGATAATACAAAATCTCCACTCCCTCCCTACTCCGGGTGAAGGCTACTGCAAAATCTCCATTCCCACCCCACTTCAGGGAAAGGATACTGTAAAATCTCCATTCCCACCCCTCTCTGGGCCACCCGGAGGTGGTATTTGCCGGTTCTCTGAACTACTCAAAATCTCCACTTCCGGTTTTCCAGAACCTGTCAGAACCTGCTGAATTTCACCCCTGAACATATCCCATAATTCAATTGATTTAGTGCTCTCTGTCTTGCACAAACATGCTTTTAAACAGTATTCCAGACAGGGAGTTGGGCAGGGTGATATGTCAGTGTATGCCCTGGGCTCTTGCAGAAAGCACTCCTTAAAACGCAGCGGCCCAAAGGGTAAATAGAGTCAAGCAGGAGTTTTAATTTGAGATGGCATTTGCATTATTTTTGCCTCCTTTTGCAGGAGCCTTCAGCGGGAAGGTGTACAAACCAGACAGACAATTATGCTTTTTCTCTTCCCTTCCCTGGTGTCACCCTGATGATTTGGAAGGAACAATGCCAACGGATAATGAACTCTTTTCTATTCCGCGTTGCAAGTCAAATATTCGTTTCTCATTAATAATTCAATGTGACAAATTTATTACTTTGAAGGTGCTGCAAGACAATTAGACAATGGGAAATTGTGTCTTCCTTTTCAACCCCCTTAATTGCTTTCAAGTGTGACATTCATCAAAAAAAAAAAGAAAGAAAGAAAGAAAGAAAGAGAAAAAAAAGAAAAAAAGAAAAAAAAGAGGAAAACCCAGCACCACCCTTGACTTTTTATGTAAAGTTTTCATCAGGTCAAACTGCAGCCTTGAAATACAGAGAGAGACTCGGAGAAGCTCCGTCTGGCTGAAAAGATCATTTCTGGTGAGAAGCAAGGGGGGGGGGACCCCAGGGTCGTATGGAATTAGCACCAACATCCCCTGGCCCAGAAGGATCAGTGTTGGGCTGCAAAGTTTCATTACGATCATCTGGAACCACTGCTGTGAACTTGGCAGAAAACATGGACTGCTCAGCAGTTGGTAGTGCCCAAGGCAAGGAAAAATGGCAAAATCCTCTTTTCATATAGAGAGGTTGACTGGTTTAGACAATGTTAACAGAATAAATGTATGGCTGTGATGCAATGCAGCAATGGATGGCTGTGAAAGTTGGACCATAAGGAAGGCTTGAGTGCCAACGAGTGGAGGCCTTTGAACTCTGGTGCTAGAGAAGACTCCTGTAAGTCCCTTGGACTGCAAGGCCATCCAACTGGTCGGTCCTAGAGGAGATCAACCCTGGCTGCTCTTTAGAAGGCCGGATCCTGAAGATGAAACTCAAATGCTTTGGCCACCTGATGAGAAGGAAGGACTCCCTGGAGAAGAGCCTCATGCTGGGAACGACTGAGGGCAAAAGAAGAAGGGGACAACAGAGAATGAGGTGGCTGGACGGAGTCACTGAAGCAGAAGGCGTGAACTTCAAAGGATGGCAGAGGACAGGAAAGCCTGGGCGAACATTGTCCATGGGGTCGTGATGTGTCGGACACGACTTCTCAACTAACAAGAACAACAGAACAAAAGAACAGAATAACAGACTTGGAAGGGACCTCCTAGTCCAACCCCCTGCTCAAGCAGGAAACCCTGTACCGTTTCAGACAAATGGCTATTCAGTGTCCAGTCTCCTTTTAAAAGCCTCCAGTAATGGAGCACCCACAACCTCTGAAGGCAACAACTGGTTGATTGTTCTCCCTCTGGGGAAATTTCTCCTTAGTTTTAGGTTGTTTTTCCTCATTGATTAGTTTCCATCCATTGCTTTTTGTCCTGCATTGGGATGCTTTGGAAAATAGCTTGACCTCCTTTTCTTTCTGGGAGCCCTTCAAATATTGGAAGACTGCTATAGCTCAGCCCCCTATTCTTATGTAAAGGTAAAGGTTCCCCTTGCACATATGTGCTTCTCGCTCCTGACTCTAGGGAGCAGTGTTTATCTCTGTTTCAAAGCTGAAGAGCCAGTGCTGTCCGAAGACATCTCCGTGTCATGTGGCTGGCATGATTCAATGCCGAAGGCGCACAGAACGCTGTTCCCTTCCCACCAAAGGTGGTTCCTATTTTTCTACTTGCAATTTTACTGGCTTTCGAACTGCCAGGTTGGCAGAAGCTGGGGCAAGTAACGGGAGCTCACTCCATTATGCGGCGCTGGGGTTCGAACGGCCGAACAGCCGACCTTTCTGATCTACAAGCTCAGCGTCTTAGCCACTGAGCCACCGCGTCCCTGAATTTTTTATTCTTTATGAATTCTTTATGACAGCCCCTCAAATATTGGAAGAAAAGTTAGACATTTCTGTATCCTGTCATTCAAGCGGTAGCTTGAGATTCAGAGCATATTTGTCATTAATTATGCCTCGTCTATCAGCCAGTTGGTGAAGCTGGAATTCTCCTATTAGGTGAGAACATCACTGCCCTTCTTTCAAACTCCCAAATGTATCAATTAGGTTTTTTTAACTGCCATCTCTTCTGCCTTCTTTCCATTTGCAGACACGCTCCATGGTCATGCTGACTGTAGTTCCAACGGATAAGCCCCCTCCTCCCAGTAAACTCCTCCAATCTTTGATCCATTAAAGCTATCATTAAAATGTCAGAATTGCTATTTCTTTGACAAAGGAAGGACTCGTGTTGAAGGTCATTCTTTCTTTCAGCTTTCCAGGAAAAGCCCGACTTTTGAATTATTCAGGTTCTCCTGGATCAATCCGTATCTCTCTTCCCCACCCCACTTACCAGAGGCTGAGCAGTAAAAAAGGGAAAGGTTTCCAACGGCATCAAGTGAATAATAATAATTTTTAAAATTAGTAGGATGCCGACAGAAAGCTGCTCCTTAACCACCTTTGGTGTTAATCAAAAACCTGAAGCACAAGAGTCTAAGATCAATATTTGGCTTGTGGAGGCAGTGTTGCAAAGCTTCCAATTAAAGAGGGGAAATATTCTGAATAATAATAATAAAAAACGAGAATGCCGGCGATGACAGTGGGAAGAAAAGGGCTAAATATAGCAATCTATAGAGTCCTTTGGTGACGTGAGATAAACTAGCCTCGTTGGAGCTTGATAAATTATGGCATCTTTATGCACATATCAAAGTTCAAGTTGATCGTCTCATAAGGGTGGGGGGTGGGGGAAAGACCATCTGTCGGCCTTCTCAAAATAATCTGCATAATTGACTTTCAAACAAGCTTCAAAGAACAAGACATTTATCACCCTAATTGTGACAGGCAGGCGATGCCTTCTCTGCTCTTTTGTCAAGATAACGGCAATAATGTGGAGATATCTTGATGACTTATCCGACCCTCTTTTTCTTTCCATTGGATGGCCGGGGGTTGATATCTCGTAAATATCATATTTCACAGAAGGCAGGCAATGTTGTAGGATATGGAGACCAAATCAATGTGGAAAGTTCCGATGTGCAAGAATCCAGAAGCTCAGAATTTCTTGCTCAACAATATTAGCTAAGATTTAATCCAGAGGATTGAATTAATTTACATTAATTCAGAGGATTGAATTAAATCAGAAGAAGGAGCCAATCTAGTCTCCAAGGCACCTGAAGGCAGGACAAGGAGTAACAGGTGGAAAGAGAGACTCAAAGAGAGATTCAACTTGGAACTCGTTTCAGTTACCTGACAATGAAAACAGTCAGTCTTCAGAAGTTGTAGCTGCTCCATCACTGGAAGTTTTTAAGAAGAGGTTGGACAGCCATTTGTCTGGAATTGTCTCCTGCTTGAGCAGGGGGTTGGACTAGAAGGCCTTCGAAGTCCCTTCCAACTCTGTTATTCTGTTAATTGGGAGTAAGTGCTATCTACTTGCAATTTTATTTTATGAAGAAATGAGAAATGCTTGAATATGAGATTGGCAAATAATCTTCGTCTTTCTTTTAACTGACATGTAAACTAACTGAATGTAACTTTCTTTTTTCTCTTTCTTGGTTGCACCAATGTCTTCTTAAGATGTTCCTCAACCAGCATGATAGTCATGTAATAAGTCTGGCCTGGCCTTCAGGGCAGAAAAGGTGATGCTCCTATTTTAGGCCTTTTTTCCCCAATGTTTTTAAAGACAGAAATGTCATGCACTCTCCATGTTTAAATGTGCTAAAACTAATTTACATTTTCTGGCAAATGTGTAGAATCAGAGTATAACGCTTCACATTTCCCCTTCTCTGAACTTTGAGACTCGATTGTCAGCTCTGGAAAGTGCATGTAAAATGTGTAAATTGGGGCAGGGGAAGGCAGACTATAAAGTTCATCCTTTGGAGAGTACATAAAATGTGTATTTCAGAGGAAACAGCACAGAAACTCCATTTTGGGGGGGGGCAACAATGGTTTTCCAGTGTTACAGCAAGAGAATGGAGTGGATGTATTGTATGATTATTTCCCCCCAAAATAGAACAAAATGGACTTATCTTTTTCATATATAATGTAGCAGAGTATCATTAGAGCTTGCAGAGGGCAACTATTTGAGACTGTTAGAACTTGCAGTCCAATAACAGCAGGAAGACTCCTAGATTCCTCATTCTGCTGTAGCGTGTAATTTTGTCTCAAGGGATCAAAACAGCAATTCTGACTCCCTCATGTTGATCTATGTCTGCAGTAAAGATTGATTTGATTTGATATATTTTCCAGGCTTCCTCTATAGAACTGAAACTACTTAGATGATGTTACTGTTTTCACAACAGCTCTTTGTATCTTCTCCTCCTTTTAAAACACCGTTGTGAAATGTGGTTAAAATTATATTTAACATTCTTTAAAGAAATCCAAAGAGGACGTGGTGGCTCAGTGGCTAAGACGCTGAGTTCATTGATCAGAGAGGTCGGCAGTTTGGCGGTTCGAATCCCTAGTGCCGCATAACGGATTGAACTTCCGTTACTTGTCCCAGCTTCTGCCAACCTAGCAGTTCGAAAGCACATAAAAATGCAAGTAGAAAAATAGGAACTACCTTTGGTGGGAAGGTAACAGTGTCCCCTGCGCCATTGGCATTTAGTTGTGCCGGCCACATGACCATGGAGACGACTTTGGACAGCGCTGGCTCTTTGGCTTTGAAACGGAGATGAGCATTGCCCACTAGGGTCGGAAACAACTAGCACATATGTGCGAGGGGAACCTTTACTTTTACAACAGTGGTTGTTTTACAGATCTTGCAAAAGTCAAGCCAAATTAAATGTATTATGGCTTAATGCAACAGGTAAACTCAATATTTTCAATCTTGACTGATAGCAGTTCTCACTTAATTGTAAATGTCAGGTACTGAAACCTTTTACATATGAAGCATATAATTATCACTGAGTAAAATCTTTGTGATAGAACTGTGAAATAACTGGCCTTAGCATTTCTTATCCAAGATAACTTCACTTTCACAGATTAGAAATGAAGACAATATGGGGTTTCTTGTGCTGTCAACTTTGGCATGGAGTATCATCTCTTGTTCCAGAAACATGGTTTGTATTGTTCTCTTGGACTTCCTAACCTTGAACTTGTGAACACTATGTTCACAGCATATTTATGGCATATATCTGATTCAGTGTAAAGATTGAAGGGCTATCAAACCCTAACAAGAATAGAAGATGCAACCATATAACAGAATAACAGATTTAGAAGGGATCTTGGAGGTCTTCTAGTCCAATCCCCTGCAACATTTTTCAGACAAAGGTTGTCAATCTCTTCTTACAAACATCCAATGATGGAACACCCAGAACTTCTGGAGGCAAGCTGTTCCACTGGTTAATTGTCACCACTGTCATGTAATTCTAGGTTGCCTCTCTGTTTGAATAGTTTCCACCCATTGCTTATTGTTTTACCTTCAGGTGCCTTGTAGATAGATCGACCACCTCTTCATTGTGGCAGCCCCTTAAATGTTGGAACACTGTTGTTGGAACAGTCCATATTGACAATAGATTGCCATCATCCTCCTCCTTTAATGACCCCATAATCCCTTGTGGGGTGGAGTCGGGGCAACTGAATGGAGCTGAGTACTTACTGGCCAGATGCCCTTCTTCTCGCCAATGTGGAGTTTTATTCAGCAGATATATTCTCAGTGTGCCCAGAGAGAGAAATATCTGCCTCTGTCTAGGATCAAACTGGCAATACATTATCAGATGATGAAAAATAAATCTCCTGACTTTTCAGACAGGTTAAAATGGGAATATGGAGTTAAGTTGGAAAATAATGTGGGACATTCTTACTATTGTTCTTCTCTTCTTACAATCGTATATTTCACTTGCCTTAACACAGAACAAAGAAAGAAAAGATCTCATTTTTGTGCACACAGAGATACACACACACACACACACACACACACACAAACACACACACACACACACACTTTCAAGGCCTTGCGGCAACAACTTTATATCAATGCAAGCTTACATCTACAAGATGAACATAAATGTCTAACAGATATTAATAAAAAAGGATTTTTATAAGAAAAAGAGGTCTGCATTCTATTCCAAAATTCAATTAAGAGAAACATTCAGACCTGCGTAAGTTGCTAAATAGTGATTTGTTTGATTACGGAAAATCTAAAACGAAGCATTTGGACTCAAACTTCAAGCTACTGGAATTAATGAAAATATTATAAATAGAAACAGAAAATAATAGAATTTGTGTGAAGAAACAGAGAAGTCAATGAAAAGGAACATATTTTACAGCATGGATAAATATTGAAAGATCTGATTGTACAGTGGAAAATTCATAACCGGTGGCAATGACTATGTAAATTATTCTGTATTAATTACTGGAGTAAATTCATATTAGCAATTTTATTAATGAGTTTAAATATTCTGCAAATGCCCTTCTACCCATTGAAGGCGCACACGAGACCCAAGCCTTTCCAAAGGCGCGGCGTTGCCAGTTCCTGGTGAGGCGAGACTGAGCCGCCACCTCCACAAGCCGCACGGGGAAGGACTCTCACTTTCAGTCCCATCGTGTTCCCTTCTGCGCTTGTGCGCTAAGCTAGGCAAGTCAGGAGTACAGCACAGCAGAACACCTTCAGCACTCTTCTGCCACTTCCCTTGCCTCTTAGCACCCCTCTACCGCCCCCTGTCTCTAAGCCCCTCCCTGCTGCCCCCCTTGCCTCTTAGCGCCCTGCTAAGTCATCCCACCGCCCCCAGGGGGCGGTACTGCCCACTTTGGGAACCACTTGTGTAGACTAATCTAGGAAATGGGGGGAAACATCTGGAAAAGCTTTTGGATGAGTACCAAAATCACTATATGGCTATGTTCATGGTTTCATCAAAGTCATCCATCATATTAAGAATTTATTGAACAGTGAAGAAGTTACTAAATTTTACTGAGTTTACTAAGTTACTAGTCACTAAGGTTCTTGATAAATGACTATCAGACTTTGAAAACCTGGTATCACTGGATCATGTTCAACAATTTTGTTGAATTAACATTAACTAAAAAGGTTTTTAATTTGGATTTTGAATAAATGTGCTAATTACTTGTTACAGTTTTGAATGTTACTGTTACTATCTTCCTTCCGTCATGCAAACCGCCCAGTCACATGACCCCCACAGCCACGCCCACCAAGCCACGCCTACAGAACCGGTAGTAAAAAATTGAATTCCACCACTGGATGGGGGGCACTGAGGATCAGTTTGTAGCACCAAGGGGGCGGTGGACTGAAAAAGTTTGGGAACCACTGGTCTACACCTTTGGGTCTTCCTGGTGACCTCTCCTCCAATTATTATCTGCCTGCCTGCCTGCCCGCCCAGAGAGAACCAGTAGCAGAAATTTTGAGTAGCCACTTCTGGCTGGCCCTGCCCCCATCTATTTTATGTCTCCCAACTCCCAGCTGATCTGGAGAGAATGGGGATTTTGTAGTAATCTTCCCCTGCCACGTCTACCAAGCCACGCCTACAGAACCAGTAGTAAAATGTTTTGAATCCCACCACTGATCCATAAGGTAGGAACAGAGTGCGTCTATCTCTTGTTCTTTAACTGGCATAGAAGTCAAATTTTAGGATAATTTGTCTATGGAAATTGTCAATCATCTGGGTCACGGTTGTCCCAAAAGTGCTTTTCTAAAACTGGTCTTTTTTTGTTTTGATTTTCCTTTCAAAATGTTTTGCTGCTCATCCAAGAACTGAAGAAACTTCTTGGATGAGAGACAAAATGTTTTCAAGGGAAAAACCAAGAAAGTCCAGTTGCTTTTTGGAAAAACACGTTTGGGACTTAAGTTCTCCTTATTTTTGTGGGATGTCATCAGAGATGTATTCCTTTCGTGGTCCATTATAATTTTCTTTCCCAGCCCTTTCCAGAAATTGACCTATCTTCCCTAGGAGTCCAAACAGGGGTGAAATCCTACCAGTTTGGGCCGGTTCGCTCCAACCAGTAATAAAAAATGCTTAACAAAGTAAAAAAAAAGTTCTAACCGATCAGCTGTGCTGTGTGATGGTAGGAACTTTTTAAAAACTTTTTTTAAGCATTTGGGATCCATTTTTGCTCCCAGGAGGCTTCCCTGAGGCCTGTGAGGCCAAAAATGGACGGTGGGGAGTGCTGTGAAAGAAAGAAAGAAAGAAAAAAAGAAAGAGAGAGAGAGAAAGAAAGAGAGAAAGAGAGGGAGTGAGGGAAGGAGGGAAAAAAGGAGAGGGAGGAAGGACTGCAAACGTGGCACTAGATGCAGCTTCAGAGGATACTTTGAAAGAGCACACCAATGAGGTCTGGAAGGGACCTGGAGGTCATGTAGTCCAACCCCCTGCTCCAGCAGGACTTTGTTAAAGTGAGTTTCTGTATTTTGACACCCCCAGTCACATGACTACATAGCCACGCCCACCCAGTCACATGACACCCACAGAACCGGTCGGAAATTGTTTTAGATTTCACCACTGAGTCCAAATATGTTTTCTTTCAAACATCCCCCCATTTTACTCCATTGTTCTGACACTTTCCCTAAACATTGTAGGTGCCCCACTGATAATCCCCTTTTTCAAGACCTAGGAATTCCTGGAGGCATTTCATTCTTATGTTAGAGTCATGCGTGTGGAATGGGGAATTAATCAGCCTTTGATGATTTGGAATTTACACACCTTCCTTTGTGCTCTTAATGCCTCGCTAAAGGTTACCTACCAACAATGGAGCACATGAAATAATCTGAAAGCCACCGCTGGAGGTATTCACAAATGTCAAAGCCACATTACAAATCCATTGAAAGCCCCAGGAAGTACATTTTGGAGCCGGGAGCACGGCGGGTTCTTTCTTCTATCCAACCTGCCACTGGCTGTTCCTTCGGCTGTGACAGGTTGATCATCTTGCATTTGGGGACTTCACAGTGCCATAAAACAGAACGAGGCAACCGGGAGGGGCAACAGATAATCAGAGGCTGTCAGGCTTTGACAGAGGAGGCGCTTTAAGGCAACCACAAGGGTTGGCACAGCTTCCCACTGTTTTAAAAGCCTGGATGTTACGCTTGCCAAGGCAGGTGTTTTGAAACAAAGTTTGAAAGCATCACAAAGGCCGCTGGATGCTTTCCCTGAGACAATGAACGCCACAGCCATTTTATTGGCATGTACCACATTTTTAGGAGTATAAGACGCACGGGAGTATAAGACGCACCATGATTTTGAAGAGGTAAATTTAAAAAAGAAGTTTTTGTACTCTGCAGGCCTCCCAAAACCTATGCATGCCTCATTTTTTTTTACAAAAAAAGGGCGCACAGAGAGGCTTTGGGAGGCTTGTAGAGTGCTCCTTTTGGCTCATGGGGGCGGGGGAATGAGCAAAAATGGCCTGTTTTTGCTGATTTTTGCTCTCCCCAGCCCCAAGGAGCATTCTGCAAGGATCCCAAATCCTCTGCAAAAGAGGCGGGATTTTGGTAGGCCACAAATGCTGTATTCAGTGTATAAGACACCCCCAGATTTTCACCCTCTTTTGTGGGGGGAGAAAGATGCATCTTATAGTCTAAAAATATGGTAATTGTAGGCACGTAGTGACTGAATGATGTCATTCCTTCAGCCTCTTTGATTCAGGATTTTGATCTAGACGTATCCTGTTTCCCTGAAAATAAGACCTCCATGGATAATAAGCTCAATTGGGCTTTTGAGCGCATGCACTAAAATAAGTCCTCCCCCAAAAGTAAGCCCTCCCTGAAAATATTTAAGCACATGCACAGCTGGTTCCCGCCATTTCCTCTGGTTGCTTGCTGCACAAACAACATGAGGTGAGGAGGCAAGTCCTGAGGGGGAAAGGGAGGGGGCAAATGCCCCCCACACGCCCAAGCCCTTACCTAATAGCCGCTCCAACAACCCTAGCCATCGTGCCCCTTCTTTTACACTAATGGCCACCGCAAAAAGAGCGAAAGGCTCAGTGATGCGCAACACAGCAGCAGCCATGAAGTGGCCACACTCGCCATCTCCTGCCTCAAAAATAATAAGATCTCTCCAAAAATAAAGCCAAGCACTTATTTGGGGGATCAAAAGAAAATAAGACCTGGTCTTATTTTTGGGGAAACACGATAGATAGGTTGCCAGTGCACCTTTAAATTTTATTATTTATAGCCACAGGCTTCTGTAAAGGAAAAGGAAATATAAGCCAGATGCTGGGTGCTTTGCTCCTTAATATGATTATTGGTGGAATTAATTGTGGGAAGGACCATGATGGAAAGAACATGACTAAATCGTTATTGGCCTCATACTTGGGAATTCAACTTTTCTTCTCAACTCTTCTCAACCTCCCCTTTCCATACACACACAGCCAGATACATTATAAAGCACATTAGAACTTCAACTCTCTAGTACAAATGCCATTTTGATGAATGATAGATGTGTGCAGAACTAATGCAAGCCAGAACTGGGGTTATAAAAGGAGAACATAATTTCCTGGTTTCTGATTATAGCTCAGTGAGGCTATAATCAGTGAGGCTGATCTTGTCAGTCAGAAAGTTCTGCAGTTTGGCGGTTCGAATCCCTAGCGCCGCTCAAAGGAGTGACTCCCGTTACATGTCCCAGCTTCTGCCAATCTAGCAATTCGAAAGCATGTAAAAATGCAAGCAGAAAAATAGGAAATATTTTGGTGGGAAGGGAACAGCATTCCGTGGGCATTTGGTGTTTAGTCATGCTGGCCACATGACCATGGAGACGTCTTCGGAAAGTGCTGGCTCTTCAGCTTTGAAACGGAGATGAGCACCACCCCCTAGAGTCAGGAACCTTTACCTTTACTTTACTGTACATCAAAGCCTCCCTCCCCCCTTTCCCTCCCTCCCCCTCTTCCTCCCCCTCTTTCCCCCTCCCTCCCTCTCTTTCTCTGCCATCAAATGCTATGTTTCTACTTAGGGTACCATGTCGGTGACTAATGCAAGCTGCAAAGCATACAGTATGTAAGTACAAATTTAAAACAATAATGGGCACTTGGGAAGCAATAGAAGAGAAGTGCAGTGAGCGAATTTGAGATTAGACTTGCAAATGCATTCAGATTTATGGTCTATTGATAAAATGCTGCGGAGAAGGGAGAAGGGGGAAATCGTAAAGGGAGAGGTTGGAAATCAGAACAGAGAGAAATCTCTGGCAAATGCTGATGCAGGGGAAAGATGCTATTTGTCAACTGGCTACAGTTATTTTCTTAGAAAGTGCTGCGGGTTGGAGGTTTTAAGCAACTGCTTGTCGGCACCCTTCCTTGGCTTTTGCCTGGAGGTTATGGAAGACAAGATGCCAAGATGGGCCTTAAACTAGCAGTGGCATTGGGCATAATCACCCTTGGTATGTTTTACTTTCTAGAAATGGCTTTGGATTCAGTTCCAGAAAGATGACTTGGAGGGACCAGGAGGAGAAAGATAGCAGCTGCCAGCAACTTTTACAAACATCTGCATCGTTTCCCAGGCTGATCACATTATCCTTTGCAGAGCTGAAGGTGAAGCATCGTTGCCCCCAAAATTGCAGGGGCACGTCCATTTAATCCCCGGGAGTTGAGTTAGACTGGAAGGACACGTTTCCTTTCCAGCTCATGTAAATAGTCTGTCCATTTTTGATGAACGGATTCCTACTTGGGGGCTAAATGGGTCAATATTTTTAAAATCAATCAGTCAATTAATCAAGCATTTACTAATGGCAAATGCAAGATACCAGGATCCGCTTGCTGAAAACCAGCAAGAGGAACCTGGTTTCTGCACTTGTAGCTTGCATCAGTTGAAGGGACACCCTTTAAGGCTGATCCATCATATTATGCAATGCCAATAGTCTGAATAGGTTGTAATCTAACACACACACACACACGCACACACACACACACCTCTTTCTCACTTATAGCTATCTCTATCTCTGTCTCTTTCTATCATCCATCCATCCATCTATCTTTTTTGAAAAGTTTTTTTATTTTTTCTTAACATACAGATAATCCAAAGTATACCATTACTTCTTAACAAGCACTATCTTAGATTGTTTAATATTATATCAGTTCCTCTTACTATCAATCCACAACAACTATCATGGTCTCTTCTGTTTTCCATACACCATATTGTAGCCATTTCACCTCCAATCCATCTCCTCTCCCTCCCTCCTCCTCCCTATCTCCTTTCTTCTTTCTGCCAACCCTCTCCTATCTATCTATCTATCTATCTATCTATCTATCTATCTATCTATCTATCTATCTATCTATCTATCTATCTTTTATCATCTATCACTATTTATAGCTATCTTGATCATGTATGTATACAAGTAGCTCTCTCTCTCTCTCTCTCTCTCTCTCTCTCTCTCTCTCTCTATCTATCTATCTATCTATCTATCATCTATCACTATTTATAGCTATCTTGTTCATGTATGTATACAAGTATCTATCTATTATCTATCTATTGTCTGCCTGCCTGCCTGGGTACCTACCTACCCATCCACCAGCTAGCTATCTATCTATCTATCTATCTATCTATCTATCTATCTATCTATCTATCTATCTATCTATCTATCTATCTATCTATCATCCAGGGACATGTAGTCAGAGGAGGCAGGGGAGTCAGAGCCTCACCACTGTCATCATGAAAAGAAAAAAAATGTAAAAGGAAAAAGGCAAGAGCTGAGGTCAGACTGAGCTAGTTGCTGCCAGAGTCACTGTGGATGACTCTGCTTAACTGTTTAAAAAAGCCTCTAAAAAGCGCCCTCTACAGGAGGAGGCAGGAGAACCATGTACCTCATTTAGTCTGACTTTAGGTGTTTTATGATCACTTGAGCAGAGTTAAGCAAGGGTTAAAAGCCTAAAAACTCCTGAGGTAGGTGAGGTACGTCGTTCTCCTGCCTCCTCCTGTAGAGAGGGTGCTTTTAGAGGCTTTTTTAAATGGTTAAGCAGAGTCATCCACGGTGACTCTGGCAGCAACTAGCTCAGCCTGACCTCAGCTCTTGCCTTTTTCTTTTTACATTTTTTTTCTTTTCATAATGACAGGCAAGAGCAGAGTTGAAATCCCCTCTGAAACAGCTGGAAAAGGTATGTGTGGGTTGGAGGAAGGGGGAGGAATTCAAACTTCATCCTCAAGTGTAGATCCATCTCCAAGTGTAGTTTGATTGCAGGCAGAGCCAAATTGCCTTTTCACACACACACACACACACACACACACACACACACACACACACACACACAGAGAGAGAGAGAGAGAGAGCTGGATAAAACTATATAAGCCCAGCTTCACTGATTACAAGTTTGAAAAGGCAACGTGACTCCGCCTGCAATCAAAGGCTTGGATCAGCTCCCTTCCGGCTTCTCTGCTTCTTCTCTCACCCCAGCCTGCAAGTAGGAAGTGAGTGGGTGGGTGGGCTTTATTGCATTTCAGGCATTTCCCACCCAGACAGCAGGCTGCAATGGTGGAGGTGTTTGGGGAAGGCAGAAGGGGAATGGGGGGGGGGGGGTATGGCAGAGTAGCTGCTTTCAAGCCATTGGAAAATATATCCAATCCAACTTCTATGTTTGTGTTTGTTTGAGAGAGAGTGAGTGAGAGAGGGAAGGGGGTAGGAGAGGACCCAGATTGTTGTTGGGGGCAATATGCTGGCTCTGTAAACCGCTTAGAGAGGGCTGGAAGCCCTATGAAGCGGTATATAAGTCTAACTGCTAACTGCTATTGCTATAGTCCAATCCAACTTCTCTGTGTGCGTGTGTCTGTTTGAGAGAGGGGGGAGGGAGGGAGAGATGGAGGAAGGAGGGGGAGGGAAAAGAAAAAGAATGAGGGAAACTTTTTTCACAAAGGAGAAAAACAAATACTATCGCTTTAAATCAGAACTAAGCATGCCTGGCTATGGAATTCTGGGAGTTGAAGTCCACAAGTCTAAAAAAATTAGAAACCCACCACTGTGTCAGTGCCTCACCAGCCATAAACCTCACTGGACGTCACTGCTTATCATCATCTATCTATCTATATCTATTTCTAATCCTGGCCAGAAAACCAGTTGGATGTAATAGCCAAAGTATCAGGCTACAAACCAGAAGTTCAATTTCCATTCTAGGAACTAGAGAGGGAGTTCCAGTTCCACCTTAGGTGCAAAGCTAGCTGGTGACTTTGGGCCAGTCACTTTCTGTCAACTTCAGGAAATGGCCAATCACTTCTGAAAAATCTTGCCAAGAAAACTGCAGGAACTTGTCTAGGTTGACCCATTTAGCCCCCAATGATTGAAGGGAAAAAATATCTTGACTAACACAGAAATACTACAAATGAATATTATGTAATCGATGCTGAAATGGGTGTAGTATCTTTCCAGCTTTTAACTTTTTTTTGAGGTTCCGTTATATCAAGTTTCCATTTGCTGTTTCTTTCTTGGATGACCTGCCTCTCCAGTTCTTCTTGCTATCTGGTGCTTAAACAACTTTGTCAGAGAAATAAAAGGGTGTGAATGGAATGCTTTCGAGATCAAGCATTTCCCCAAATTCTCTCCTTTTGATAGCTTGCTTAGCCATTCATGACCTGGGAGGCTTTGCATATTATTATTGTTATTCCAAAGAAATCCATGCAGGGCACTTAAGGAAAGACTTAAGCTTTACACCAATGGACTGCCTTTTTGATGGCTGCAGCATATTCTGACATTAAACCGGCTTATTTGCTTGGGCCTGTGTGGTGAAGGGAAAACACCAACTTCCTTGAGGATAAGCCTCATTATTGGGGAATGAGAAGAGGGCTTTTGAGGGGGAAAGAGAAGGCAGATTATGAGAACAAGCTGATGGCACAGAGAATAACAGGCAAGACGGAGGCTGGATTTCTCTATTCAGGTCTCCAAAGCTCCCCAGCTTTTTCAATGAAGGCTGGCCTTTGAAACTGCTCCTTTAGTTTAGTTTAGTTTAGTTTGCCATTATTTGTATGCCGCCCTTTTCCCTAAGGGGACTCAGGGCGGCTCACAATTCAAAAGGGAGGGGGAAACAACAAACAATAAACAATACAGCATATTAAAAGAGAAAAAAACGCAACAATCATACCATTCGAGTGGGGCTATAATCTTAGCCCCAGGCCAGCCGGGACAGCCAGATCTTTACAGCAGCGCGGAAGGATTGGAGGGTGGTGGAGATCTGAGCAGTAACTTCAAGAAGAAATGCCAGGCTGAAAGAAAGGCAGTATCAACCAGTGACGTGCGGTGAGGTTCACGGCCGGTGAGGCAAGCGGGCAAAAGCCGCCCTATGTCTGCCAGCACCAGCCGCCCCCGAAGCCCCGAAACGTCCCGCTGTATGGCTGCGGCGCGGCGGCATGCACTTTAAAGTGCCGACGCGCCTTTCCGCCATAGAGCGAAACACGTGTGACTCTGGCAGCAACTACCTCAGCCTTTTTCCTTTTATTTTTCTTTTCTTTTCAGGATGACAGTGGTGAGGCCCTGCCTCCCCTGACGCCACGTCCCTGGTGTCAACTCATGAAGCATTTGCATATCTGTTATCAAGTTGCCATTTATAGGCAAGGGGGCATTCCTGACTTTTGGGGAAGGGAAGGTAGAAGGACAAAAACCACCGCAGCCAACACAGCTTTTCTTTTTAATTAGATTTAATGGATTGCCAGACCGAGCATCCAAACTTCTGCCCCCGAGTAAAAGGAGAAATGGGAATAACTGAAATTTCCAACTTTTTTTTGGGGGGGGGGCGGTGACTTCTGATGCTTGCAACTATTTTATTTATCTATTTTTTATGTATTTATTTAGGGTGTCAAACATGTACAAGATAGCAGGTATAAATATAAACATAGCTATAAACGAAAGAAATGTGTACAAATAAATGGGGATAGTAGGACAGGCACACTGGTGCAATTATGCACCCCCCCCTTTACGTACCTCTTAGGAATTGTGTAAGGTCCACGTACAGTTTAAGGTTGAAGCTGTGGGGGTTTGAGGATGTAACAATGGAGTCAGGTAGAGCATTCCAGGCGTTGAGCACTCTGTTGCTGAAGTCGTATTTTCTGCAATCGAGTTTGGAGCGATTTACCTTGAGTTTGTATCTATTGTGTGCTTGTGTATTATTGAGGTTGAAGCTGGAGTAGTCATTGACAGGTAGGATGTTGTATCAGACAATTTTGTGCACCATGCTTAGATCAGACCGTAGGTGGGGCAGTTCCAGGTTGTCCAAGCCCAAAACTTTGAGCCTGGTGGCATAAGGGATTCTATTGAGAGCAAAGGAGTGGGTTCCACCACAAAACCGCGCTCGACTAAACCGCGCTCGACTAAACCGCGCCCGACTAAACCGCGTCGCTGATGTCATCAACAGGGCGACAACAGCGCGGAGACAGAAGCACACTGTAAACCCTAAACCTAACCCCTCTAAACCTAATCCTAAACCTAACCCTAAACCTAACCCTAAACCTAACCCTTAACCTAACCCTAAACCTAATCCTAACCCTTAACCTAACCCTAATCCTAACCCTTAACCTAACCCTAACCCTAACCCTAACCCTAACCCTAACCCTAACCCTAACCCTAACCCTAACCCTAACCCTAACCCTAACCCTAACCCTAACCCTAACCCTTACCTTAAGTTGAATCGGCTTGCTTTCAAAGCGCTATTTAAAGCGGCCTTTTTTCTCTGCGCTGGCTGTTGTCACCCTGTTGATGACGTCAGCGATGCAGTTTAATCGGGCGCGGTTTAGTCGAGCGCGGTTTTGACGGGTCACAAAGGAGTGGAGGGCTCTTCTCGTGAAATACCTCTGGACCTGCTCAATTGCATTAATTTCTGAAATACTGTACAGTGTGGATTCCAGGTGGATGAGCTGTATTCAAGAATTGGTCTGGCAAAGGTTTTGTATGCCCTAGTTAGCAATACAATGTTACCAGAGTTCTTTACCTAGAGTGATTTAAAAGAGGTTACTGTCCCACTCACTTAACTCTCAGTAAAATAAATTGAAGGAGAGGATAGCTTCAGCTTACCTACCAGCCTTATAAAATAAAGCAGCTAGGAAATCAATGCCGTATGGTTTAGGGCTACCTTTATTGTAACAGCTATATTGGCAGGATCTTGCAAGCCTGAATATGCTTCTCTTCCCTCTCTTCATTTGCATGAGAACTGGAACAGGGCATATGTATATGTGAATGTGTATGTACAGTATATGTAACTGTATGCATATGCATATAT
Organism: Thamnophis sirtalis; assembly: GCF_051295495.1. Classification (NCBI taxonomy): domain Eukaryota; kingdom Metazoa; phylum Chordata; class Lepidosauria; order Squamata; family Natricidae; genus Thamnophis; species Thamnophis sirtalis. The sequence goes on from NW_028261393.1 coordinate 41,171,417, forward strand.
GTATATGTATATGTACAGCATGGGGCCTAGAGGTGAAGATGCTCACCTCCCATTTGAAAGATTGAGAGTTCAATCCTAGGCACTGACAGATGTTTCTCTTTCAGGGTGCAAAGAGAAAATATTTGCTGTGAGCTCGGTATAGGCGTCAGGAAGGGCACCCGGCCAGTAAATGCTCAGCTCCATTTATTGCTCCGAACCCATACAGAAACAAGGGATTACAGAGTTGTAAAAAGAAAAACATATATATGTATATGTACAGTGTATGCGTATCTATCTATCTATCTATCTATCTGTCTGTCTGTCTGTCTGTCTGTCTGTCTGTCTGTCTGTCTGTCTGTCTATCTATCTATCTATCTATCATCTATCTATCTATCTATCTATCTATCTATCTATCTATCTATCTATCTATCTATCTATCTATCTATCTATCTATCTATCTATCCAGGTAGGTGTATCTAGGTAAGGTAGAGACTGTAGCTGGGAAGAGTAAAATAGATTTTACCTGGGTGTTTGTATGCGTGATAAACAAACCTCTATTTCTACTCCACAGATTTTCTGTTCCACTTTTATTAATAATACAGCTTTATTAAATTTTTTAAAAAGCAATAAAATGCAAACTAACATAAGGGGGAAATAGACTGGGGAATAAAAGAGAAAACTTTAAAAGACAAAAACAGTATGTAGGTACGTACACATGTATGTATGTGTGTGTGTGTGTGTGTGTGTGTGTATGTGTATGTGAAGGAACATTTTCAGTGCAGACAGAACTATAAAATACAGCAACCTCTCTATATGTTTAAGTAAATAATACCCAAACACTTTTAAAATATTAATAGCCAATATTAAAAAATACAATATTCATCTATTCTTAGTTTAACTATAGCATACGCAAATCTATTGACTATAGATAGATATCAGGAATAGCCATAAATTCAACACTCCATAAAGTTTCTCTAGTCAAGACAAATTTAATCCTCAAATCCCAAAGACAAAACATTATTTTGCTTCTTTTCCTGTAAAATAATCTTACTGTGCCTGAGACGACTTCTCTCTTTCTTGTTACAAAGTTTT